>NC_051129.1:11482146-11501474 GCF_014839805.1 Manduca sexta
TTTTTGATAATAATGGTGCACGAAAATAAAATTAAGTCCTATCTTTCACTGTACAGTAATTAGCATTAGAGTTTGTGTGATAATGTTGTAGAGTCAGGAAGGACAGAATAATTTTAATTAATCTTAATATGTTACTCACTAGAGGTCTCACAACAGCACGTAATCCTTGGGCCTGATTGCCTATGACGTCCGTTTTTTTTTTAACATGTTTCGTAACAAACGCGTAAAGCACATTATCGCGTTTATGATAATTAAAATTGACATACAGAATACCGTTCCACGCAAATTTAACAAAGATAACGTAACGCGGTGTGTTATGAGTTTACACTGATATAGAGAATAAGGTCCTGCTTGTTTGCTAGCATAAGTCATAGCTTGTCATAACAATACATCCAAAAACTAGCCTGGTTTGCTGTATACGCACATATATCTCATGAATTCAAGTTCATTACTTTATAATAGATCCAATAAATCCAGCCATTACATTTGGCTGCGCTTCTCCTTCAATTAACAACCGGCGAAGTTATTCGCAAGCACTCGACCCTCGCTGCTCCAGTGCCCCTGCGACAGTGACTTGTCTATACTAGTACGATAGACACATTTAAAGGTGGACTAATGACTATTTCTCTCGTTTGATTCTACATATAGTCGAGGATAGTGCAATGCTGCGTAACTTGCGCAGGTAAATACCGCCGAATAAAGCCGAATTATTATTGACACTAAATTAAACCCAATCATTTATATAGTACATAGACTTTTGCAGTCACTTATACACGTCATCCGTATATAGTTATAGTGATAATTAAAAAATCTCTGCAATATAATATTTATATGTGTAACGTTTATCAATTATTACAATAGTTTTTCTGATTGCGTACGGAGTACGTGCCCACGGACTTTAACTTTATTTGATTGATAATAGTACATACCTTTATTTTATGTCTTTTATGTGGCATTGCACTATCAACGACGTCATTATTTAGCCTAACTCTTTAAAATTAAAATATAATTCAAAGCATTTTGTAGCACATTGTAATATTGTCCTAAAAAATTTCTGATAAGTATAAATTTTCCATTTATACTATATTCGCTTCGAAGGACAATGTGGCCAGTATAATTATTATATTATTAATTTACAGTTTGAATGGTGTGAATAATTTCATCAGACAAACAGCTTGCCCATTTTATCATTAAGTTACTCATAAAATCGATAATATGTCATCTAATGTAGTCCAATGTAGTACAAATATGTCATTCAGTGAGATTTCGCATCTCTTGACGATCACGGTAATTTTTCTATTCAAAGTTATTTATTTTACACTCCTACATTATGTATAAACAGACTTCATACCGTAAGCATTCCGTATCGGAGAACTACAAACGACTAAGTGATATCAATAGCCTGAATTAGAACAAATAACAGAGGACATGCTATTATACTACATAAATACGTATTAACATAGGAAACTAAATGTTACTTTGTTGTATTACATCCTGTTCTTACTTAATACTAATACTACCTTTTAACTAATTTTGAAAACAGCAACACTAGAGTTTCTTGCCCGTTCTTCTCTGGTGGAGACTGCTTTAAACTGATCGTTTTTAAATTATTTTCATTTAATTTCATATCAACAATATTATATTAACAAAAATCATGTATACATAGGTATATTTAAATAATGTCCCTATAGTAATGTATATGTAGCGATTGTCTTTGCTTACGCTATACAAACCTTTCAAGATTTAGAACGCCATTCATCGGAACAAGTCACAATGGGTTTTTCACTATGATCCTTTGAGGAGTAATTAATTTGACAAACACATTCCAAAGTATGCGGAAAAGTCGCCACAAGTGAACTCTCTTAATTTCACGCGGCAGTCGCATGCCGTATCCTTTGCTAAGTGACTCACCATCGGTAATACCACTCACGTCTATTGAATCACCGAAAATCTGGACTCTTGCATCATACGGTGTATGATTTAATATTATTTTATGGTTTTCCAAAATTACACACACATCCGCTGAATTTGTTTGTAGGTAAATATAAGTTTTGATTATATGATCAAAAATAGATGTTTCTTTAGGCCTGGTCGAATGACTCATGAGGCTATGAACCGTAAGATTTTATTCGTCGACCGGACAAACGAGTGATTTTTTTGGAAAAAACACGTCTATATGTCTTGAGATTTGAATTTGCGCCCAATATTAAGATAAGTCGTCGCCTTGTAGGAAATCGTTGGACACTGGTCTGAAAATCTTTAAAGAAGGTGTACCTGCAACAGTGACTTCCAAATACTGATGATAATGATGAAGCCAAGGGATTTGCGATGTAAACTTAGCGAGTGGATGCACTAGATGCGCCTCTACTTATCCCTTCTGGCATAAAGACATGAACTTATATTAGTGCTTGTAGTTCTATAGTCTATCTCACGAGTGAGGGATATCGTGAAAGTTACAGGAATGTAATGGTGTATTTACGAGACCAACATATATTTAAATTTTGAGTTTTTCAATGGAAGAGTTGTAGTGTGATGTTTTTGTTAAAGTTATAAATTTGATCACTGTCGTGGACCTTTAGTATGCTCGCGTATAGGGCCAAAAGTATTACTGCTGGTTGATTTCATAAAAAAAAACAATTGTTTTAATTTTTTCTTTAATTAAATTAAATGTGTATACCAGCAATGAACATGGAAATATATTAACCTCGTTGTACAGATAACATAGAAAATATTATATGGATATTATTAATAACAAACCTAATAATAAAATACAAAACTTATCAGCGAAGAGGTAGGCAGAGTTGTAATAAATGCACCATAGGCACATACTATTTCCTTTCAAAAGTTTCCAATCCAATTAAATATGTAGGTAGTTATGGGTAGTTAAGACCTTTGTAGTCAACGAACTTTGCTTTTCTCTAAGAAAAAAAAAAGATTTTTTAAAGAAAAACTTGTCTATTACAGGCTCAAATTCCCCGTAAGCCCATTAACTATCTAAAGCAGTGATCAATGATAAATCATATTTCACTGTAAATAAACCCACACGTCAAACAAATCCCAACGCGAGAAGGAAAACAACGAGCGCGTGCCACAGTTATTACTGGATTAATTGTACTCAGATAATTAGCAGGAATTTTAATATATTGTATTTTAAATATTTGCATTCATATTTACGTTTGCGGTCGTTGATCTGAACGTTATTTCCTTAACGATCATACATACATATTGATTAGAGTTTTAGTGGCTCGCGTGGTTACCTACTTGCTCGTTTTCTCACCTAGTTGCCACGCAGAATTTATTATAATGTTAAGTACTAAGTAAATATTATATTAAAATTAATTATTAATTTTATCAACAACTGAAATTGGAAAGTAGGAGTAAGGAAAGTACTAAGATACTGCTGTTTGGTGACAAGAATAGACACAACATTATACCTGCAGACTCTACATAGAGTTATATGGATTCTCGTAGGCGATGTATCACTTAATAAGTGTTTTCTTGATAATTTAAACGATTATATTCTAAACATCGTGACGTAGCCACACATGAATAGGTACTTTATAATAATTTCAAAGTTAATTAAACCAAATAAAGACTGTTTTATCTTTCATATTTTAGAGAAATATCGTGCTTATTGAGACAATACAGTCGAAAACACGGAAAAATAAATACAATGTTTAAATTTGATGAATAACAAGCAGTAAAGCAAAGTTGTTATTGCTTAATCCGCGTTATCTGATTTTAAGTAAATAAACATTGTATCAATGTGTACTGACGTTCATTGTTAAACAACGTGGTGAAGTTTACGCAATGTTGTGCTAAATATTCACATGAGCAAAGTACCCACATTTTTGTGTCGCAGTTAAACGGTATTTGCGTAATGTAGATGTTACGCGATACAGCGGCTTCCGGTGTTTTGGTTCGCTTCGAGTACTATTTAATTAGTGTGGTTATCCGTATTGATTTTACCTGTATTTATGATATATGGTTTAATAAAGTCTTTGTTACATAGGTCACTGGAAACTTTAAGCTGAATTTATTCTTTCTAAAAGATGGGTCCGTTTGATAATTTATTAACATTTGTAGAAAATTTTGAACTGACTTATATTAGCTTTCAACTAAAAATAGAGCCTAGGAAGTCATACTATGTTCACTAATTTCGTGAAAGTATATATAACTTTCATATATTACAATATAACATTTTAAACACACGTCATAATTGGCTTTTTAACGTAACCTAATTCATTATTATTATTACTGTAACAAATGATTAATTATGAATCTACAAAACATGTTACTGGGCATATTCGTTAGCGCAAGCGTAGTGTGCACTGAGGTTTATCTGGAAGGTGTGCGCGGCACGCGACAGTGAACACAGCCTATGGAAATGCCGCAACGAAAGCGCGCAGATGAGGGGATTCCACTGTTCCGTTGATTGCACGGAAAACCCTAGGAAACAGGTTTTGCCATAACTGACCTGCGCGCGCGCCGCTTGACATCGTAGGGCCAATGCGCCGATCATTTATTCACCACGCGATTTTCCCATAGACGTTTTTGTATTGTTTATTATTATGCAATTATCACGCTTATTTTTATTAAAGATTAGACCACCAAGTAGGTGTTATGATGTTTATAATTACCGTATGATAGTTATAGCTATGGTGGTATGATGTGACGAAATGTGGGTGTGTCATCTACCAAAAGGTATGATAGAGAGAGGCAGAGAGAGAATCGTATGGATCTCTATAATGAGATGAATAGCGTCTCATTTATCATTTAGAATCGCGTAACAGGGTCAGTTGTTTTTATCCCTTAAAACAAATCAGCCTAGTTCTGGGTCATCAAGGGAGGTGATCTCTCGTTAATCGACAGTGTAGAGTATATTGAACCATCCTAGACTGCCTAGGTGACGTAGTAATGCATGCATGGTACGGCAGCGCTCTGAGGTCCTAGGTTCGGACTCGGATCGAATCCTGGGTCGGGCAAAGTGATATATGAGTTATTCTGCTCAGCCCGTAGTCTGGAATTTGTGCCCGATATGGCGATAGGCTCGCCCCCTATCTCATCATGGGACGTTACTCACTTGGCAAAAAGTGGGTGTCCTGGTTGCGCCTCTGCATACCCCTTCGGAGATAAATACCTACGTGATGTGTGTGGGGTGTGGGTGTGTGTGTGTGTGTTTTTTGAACCATCCTAAAGAGAACACACACACACATTTGTAAAAAATGGGCGCGGCTCGATTAAGGTCGTTGATGTCACACAACACGGCGCTGAAACGCTTGTGTAAACATTGTGGGGGATTTTGAAATGTCGGCCTCGGGAAATCCTATCTATCGCGCCGTGAAATCAATTAAAAATCATTTGCAAATCCGCGCGCTGTCTGTTTAGGGGTCAATGTCGCAATTTAATTAGAAAATGAAACGTGTTCTAGGAAAATAGAACAAAATATTAGGATCATGGAGTGAGGAGAAGCGAAACTTTATTTAAATTTTTCTTAAATAGAGCAAGGTCATTATTATGTATTTTAGTTTTTAAAAATTGAGGGATTGACGCCTTGAAAAAGGCGACAATCCCTAAATTTTTTGAGTTCAGTTCAGCTCAGTTGACACAATTATGTCGGCTTATTTGAAATGTCCATTTATGCTCTAAGTAGCTATACTACTGTTTATGAATGGATTCAGCGCTTTATGGATAGATTTAATAGCTATAAAAATGCATTCAAAGACTATCGTGTAGCTTCAAGTCTTCAACTATACTACTACCAATAAACCAATACAATACATTTCATGCCCTCAACCCCCATTTCTGTAGGCAGAAATGCAACCAGTGTACTCACTTTTCTCGTGTGTATTTCTCCCCATAATGTGAAAGAAGTTGAATCTATCGCCATATGGGATAAACCTGTACGTACCATAATATTATATACAAGTAATAAAAAATAATGCACTATAACACTGGACTTACGTGAATAGAAAAAAAAATGGTATTGTTATTGCCTATAACGTGTGGGTTTTTTCTTCGACACATAATTTGAACAAGTCTAGGCACTACCTCGCCGCCTACTCTCTGGATAAACAAGTAACACATTTGCAGCATACCACAATATCGAACTCATTTCTATATATAATTAGGAATAACCGGATGCTAACTTGACCACATGGTAACTATCTACAGACCAGTGGTGAAGGATGACATTTTCCAAAAGGGAACCCCATACAACTTATAGGTAATGATAATATGCATTAATGCGGCCTAGAAATCGTTCTAATGATAAATAATTTTAGATAAATTACGAAAGAGAAGCCAGTAGGAATCGGATTATATGACACTGCTACAAATTCTTAATATATTTTAGTCCTCACCCTGAGTATACCTACTCCTGGACAGGGGGTATCAAACAAATGGCTTAAAATAATAACGACTTAATTCCAATAAGGTATTCAAGGATAATATAAGTAGGTACTTAAATACTTATTTTGATGCGGGGATTTAAAACGGATTCTCGTTTCATTATCGACTTCACTCGAGCCGCAAAAGAGATCGCGCACGAAGCTGGGTCAGAATAGTAATAAGAGTGTTATATATTATGTAACGGCATCTGTAAATATATGCTACTGGTTAGTTTCTTTCTATCGTCAAGCAGCAGGGGCAGCGCTGTAGGTAGTGTTTTCTTTTTAATGTTTATAATTGGCGTGATGCTTGGGAGCGGCCTGCTTGTTACGCGAGACATATAAAAACTATGAAGTCCAACTGACTTGACAAAGGCTTGTGCACGGATGGATCCAATGCTTTCATAGGTAATTCTGGCAACCGTCGCGAGACATAACACCTGTTACTGAAATTACTGCTATAAGTTGGTAAATAGTAAATACTTATCATTACGCCTTGTTAGTTTATGTATATTTATATAATAAAATATAATACTTACGTGCGGTTACCATAATCCCGTACTACAGAACCCACTTAGACACTGACAAAATTTCAACAAACGCGACACATTTTTTATTAATTAGGAGCGTTACGGGGAAAACCGCGTAATTGGGTAATAATTACACGACTCATTGGTCGGGCGTTAACCAATTTCTGTTCCGATGTCAATACACCCGTCGCGATGTCGACCACCGAGTGGTCACCAAACACATCACCTCTTGGACCGATTGAACCATATAATGTGCGGTCTAATTCATACATTGTCAAATTGAGGGCACGCAGACTGGCGTAAATATTAGTCACAAACGTATATAAGTGTATATAGATCATAGAAATTAACTCATATAAAAAGCTAATGACTACAGTTGTTGAATCGGTGGTATCTACTAGGTACGGAAGGATGGAGGTCTACCATCGTCAACTGTTTCACCTATTTCATGTTAATTGTAATTATACAATACTTAGTGTTACTTATGGTTTCGACCGTGTTCAAATCCTTTCTCGTCACATTAGTCCAAATCACTGTTAAGATCCGTAGGGCCATCTGTACGAGGCCAACGCCATCTATTTAAATCAGATAAAAAAAATCTGATTTAGTAACTAGGATAATTAATGTCAAAGTTTAAGTACTTCTAACAAATATCCATTTTCGGAAACCTTTATGGAAAGTCAAATATACATGTTTTCACATTGCGTTAAGAAATTAATGAATATACTTCTTCTAATCTTTATCTCTGCTAGCAGTGTGCCAAAAGTCATCCTTTAATATTTTCGCCAAAAATCTCGTATTTACTTATCTAAGTTTATAATATTTTTTATTTTTTGCGAATATGGCGTGTGTGGGTGTATTAGATAGGGTCTAGGGGCAAAGCTTCGAAGGGGTTGGGGAGCGGAGACCACCACTTAAAAACTAATCTTTCATAATAAAGTTTTTGTTTTGTTTATACTGATTTGTGAATTGAGACCATTGAGTTTTTCTGATTGCCCTGTAGCAAATAATTTAATATCACATATTAAGACATCGAGACTTTTTACTAATAATTATTTATATAAAAATTTCGTGTGTCTTATTATCATAAACGCTTTGATTAACCTACGGCTGCTAAGATACGGGGAAGTAATGTATGCGCATTAGTGTTGTGTTGCCGGGAAAGAATCGGGCACTTTTGTCCCTATTATTGAACTAATTGTTCCTTAATTACCAATACCATTATGTTAGTTTTTGCATGCGCCATCTGTTTAATATTAAAGTATTATTACAAAGGCATTACAGCTAAGTTTGTCAAATAATTTAACTTGTTACAAACAGATGGCGCTACTCAACACAACTAAACAGCGACATCTATTAGGAATAATAATAACAATTTAAAATTTATTTTCCCTCGAGCTAAATAATATAATTGCCATGATACTTTTTTTTTATCTTGACATAGAAATTACAAACATTAACACTAGCTCACCGATTATCATGTTTGGAATTTTACCTCCATAGGACTCATTATTGTAGTAGCGATGCCACCTTAGCGGCGTTTCCCTCAGAAAAACTGTAATATAACTTTAATAAGCTTTTGGTTGGTAATAAAAAAAACAAATGTATCAATATATTTAATTCTGTTTATAAGTAAAGACTTCGTAGTCGCGTACAGTGAAGTTGTACTCGGCAGCGAGCGAGGCGGGCGCGATCGCGTCTCCGTACGAGTGCAGGTTGCTGTAACTCTCGCTGTTCGTGTTGCAGTTGTTGGATATCAACAGGTCTGCTCCTGCGCCGAATATGGGACCGCAACTGGAGGTCATATTTAAATATGGTTTAAATAATTTATGAATGATTTGTTAATTTTAAAATAGTGTGAATTTTAATAATCGTTATGTGAGCCATCAGATTTTGTTCTCACGGGGACGGCGTCGTGGTAGTGGGTAAAATTGGCATTTACACACACTTTTCACCTTCATCTTTGTGGTGAAATCAGAAATAATAACTGTGGTCATTCATTTGTAGGTACTCCTTAATAACTGATGAACGTAAGATAATTCGAAGTAAAATAAATTCTTTAATTAAATATAGATGTGCGGTTAGTAAAGTACAGATGTTCAAGGGGTATAGATCTGTAATGTGGTGTGGTATACTGACTCTGGATGGTAGCAGAGCGCGAAGGGTTTCTTGTGCAGGTCGTGCTTGGCGGGCGCGGCGTGGGGTGCGTGGGGTGCGTGGGGTGCGTGCGGCGCGTGCGGCGCGTGCGCGGGCGGGTCGGGCAGCGCGAACAGCAGCGCGCGCTCGGCGGGCACGTAGCCGCCCGCGCCGCCCGCCGCCCACGCCGCCGAGCTGAACCCGCCCACCACCGACCCGCGCGACAGCTGCAACAATACGACTGCCCTGCTGAGTAGTCAGGGGTGGCGGCCTTAAACGAATCAAGACTTAAGGTGGAAAAACAACAATTTGATATAAGCTTTGTGGGTTTACAGGATGATGACCTAAAATTAGTTCCTACATTCCCTTATGTAAGCGCGAGATGCATTGAATAGCCTGAGGTCCTGGTCAGTTGCCCCCGTCACCTCCCATTAAGGTTGGCAGTAGTGTCAAATTTGATTCCCAGGTCGCACATAGTGATATTTAATTTTTTGCTTAGTATTAGCTCGCAGTCTATTATGGTAGGGCTCGATATGAAATTGTAGTTAAAAAGGAATACCTGTACGAGCACGAGCACAGGCGCCACACCGTCGCAGTGCGAGTGGAACGCTTGGGCCGAGTAGCCGTGTGTCGACGCACGGAATATCAGACGCCACGTTTGTTTCGGGCTCCCACACCTGGTAAACAATGCTTTTGGTATTAATGAAAGATATCATACATTTACAGCTATTATGTGAAATATAAACAACGGTTCCTCTACAGCGCAGAGATTACTCTTTATAACTGAGTATACAGTTGCTATGTCGCAGTAAATGTTGAGTTAGCGGATAAGTCTTACACTTATGTGTATTTTACTGTTTTTATCGTGGCAACTCTGTTACACCCTTAATGCATCTGATTTATACTTTTATGTAAGCCGTATATAATATTATGTTTCAGTCTATATCCTAATAAAATACCCCTATCTTACCTCCAATTCGAGAAGGTATTCTATCAAATTTGATTAAATAACAAATGTCATATTTACCAGTTGTTGATGACGGCTTGGAAAGCACTCTTCTCTTGCTGAAGAATTACAGACCCGATAAACATATTGACAGCCAAACTGCAACACAATAACAGGAAGGTATAATAATAGGGTACCGGACTCATTTTTGTTCTTTACTATTATCAAATATTTACGTAATATAAATTATAACACTGAAAGAATTATTAAAATCCGGTAAAAAATCAACAAGTTATAAGTCTTTGAATTTTGGTGGAAAGGGTAATTTACAAAAAACTGAAAAGAGACGAAATACGCACATGTGACGTCATCGGGAATTACGACGCGTGCTAAAGAAAGAGATGAAGCGATATCCCCACATCGCGCCCACTTCTGTACATTACAATATTTTAAATATGAATTGCTTGCTCATTTTTAACAAATTTTTATGCAGTTTTCGCAGCAGTGCTTCTTTTTCGTATTATTAAACATTACATATAGAATAATGTACAAATTCAAGCATAGGCCGGTCCCCTATTATATGGATAAAAAAAATTATCCATATAATTTATATGGGTCCTCTTAACTTTTAAAGGCTGGTGTACGGTGTTACTTCCTGGATAGTGATTTCTTTCTTATGATATGTGTTATAGAGTGTCATTAACTATTATATGAGCGAGCAAGTCAAGGTGTTGTTTTGATCTTGAAGATCGTTGGAAGCATAGGAATATCCAACCATTTTAAGATCTTAGAGAGGTGACTTGTGATAGGCAGTTTTATTATTGTTTATGGGCTTGTCTAATCACTCAATTTTATAACCGTCAAGTTAATTTTCGTAATGATGGGCGTGTGTACACTGTACCGCGGTTGGGTGCGCTTGTCGGGTGGCGGCGGCGCGGCGTGCAGCGCGGCGCGGCGGTACCGCTCCAGAGACAACTCCATGGGCACCGCGCCCGTCGGCTCCACCTCTTCAGCGAACACAGCGCTGTCTGCACATAAACACCAACTACGTGACACTTTACTTCGATTGTCAGCTGAGCAACTATCAAAAACATGAGTTGAACGCGAGACCTCAGAATTCAGAATATGTTGTACTACGTACTTACATAGGTAATACAAATTCGCCATCACGGCAGTCTAAAATATTACCAATAAGCAGCAGCCGCACGTGTTGCATGAGCGGCGCGAGGTGGTGACACACGCGCGCGCGCTCCTCCTCCGTCCAGTGCGCCGTGGGCTGCGTCACGCCGGCGCGCTGCTTGGCCCACGCCAGCGCGCACCGCCACACTTCCTCTTCTTCTAGGCATAGCTGTAATATACCCGCAGCGTTTTAATCAGGTATCCCTGGCCAGTCACTTCAAACGGATCTTTACCTTAATGTAACTTTCCATTACGTCAGAACTTCCAAGATACTCTCACGGCATTATAATTCCGTTAGGGTTACTCCTGGCTATACTTATTAGCGACTAATCAAGAAGCAGGTGTTATATGAGGTGTCGTTATTAAGACAATATAATCATGTGTTCTCGGTCTAAACTACAATATTATTATGTTAATATACTAACAAAGTCAGAAGAGATCAGTTTGATAAGAGCTTCTTTCGGCAGGTTGAGGAAAGCGTTGGTCTTCACGCAGTCGGCGGCGTTGTCTCCGATGAAAGCGATGCAGCGCTCCATGAACGATGACGCGCTTTTGCCTCCTGGAATAAATTATACATATCTACATACAATCTGTGCTACATACATGCACATATATAAACCTTCACGTCTTCTAGTCCCGCAACTAATGTACTCACTTTATGTAAAGCTATATTGTAGACAATATGTGTGTATTCTTTGTGAATTATCGCTTACTTTAACAGTGAAGGAAAACATCGCGAGGAAATCTGCTACCTGAGTTCTCTATAGGAATTTTGAGGGTATATGAAGTCTACCAATCCGCACTAGGCCAGCGTGGTGGACTAAGGCCTAATCCCTCTCAGTAGTAGAAGCCCGTGCCCAGCGGTGGGACAGTATATAATGATACAGTGCTGATGATGATATTGTAGACAATATTTTCAATCCTATGTCATAGAAAGCGATATTATCTTAACATATTATACCTTATATAATAATCATTTTCAATTCTGAGCAACTCAGGTGTATTTCGATTTGAAACTCATAGATTTTGATTGCCCAGATTCAGGGCACTCCGGAAGGAACTCAGTCACAGATGCACTGCCATTAGATTAGTGAAGTGAATCAAATTATTATTTATTCATGTTACTTGCCTATAATTTTATAAATGTAATTAACTTAATATCAAACCCAGATAGAAATATATTGAGATAATCTATAAAGATTAGGTCTATTAAGAGATTTCAAAAACCCGCACTACTCTTCAGTATTGTAGGTTGATGTGAAATTTAGTAAAACGTAAGTCTTCAATAGCGCTAGCAGTTAATGTGTACATACAAACCTTTTATAATTTGACCTTAGATATGTAATAGATACATTGATAAGATATTGTTATAATTTAATTTTGAATGTTTAATGTTCTTTAATATACAAAATATTTATTTATTTACACTTTCCATAATTTACAGAAAATACCTATTTTCCATATTACCTTTTTTCAATATTCCTTTCAGTATTGTAAGCTGTACAAATTATAACAAAATGGATTGAAACTAAATTTGCACAATTGTTACAAATGTCTGCAAGGTTTTTGGCACTTATTTCAGATAAATTTAATGAAATTCTAGTTTCTTTGTAATATCTTGTTATGTATGCTTACTTATGAGTCTTGTATAGTTATCTCCTTTAGTAATAGTAGTGTCTAACAGGTTCTTAGGTCATATAATACAATACTAAAATTATCCTTAAGCCTAGTCCAGATTATTAAATAATTTAATCTTTGAAACATGGATTACTAAAAAATGGTTTGGAATGTGGGAATATGAATATTGTATTACTGAATTTAATGAACTATTAGGGAATAGTCATTGTTTATTTTGAGTTCACTTCTATAAATAGATGAAGGATGCAGGTGGCCTCCACTCAAATTGACACCATACCCGTCCAAGAATAATAATGCTATCCAATTTCAAAAATAAGATATCCTTTCATAAGCATTTGTCAGTTTCTATTCATTGGTTTTTCTTCTGGAGCTGTTTTATAATGTTTAGCTAAATCTAGGACTAAAGATTGTGTTGACTGTTGTCCTATTTTTTTTTTCATTAGACACATACACAATTTGCATTTACTACATGGTTATATTAGCCTATTATTGTGTACTGTAATATCTTTATTTCGATTTGAAAAATAAACATTGCATGTAGATATAGCACTTCTTGTCATAACATTTTACAGGAGGATGCAGTACGTCCAGGTGGTAAATAAAACACAAACTTATAAACCTTACATTTAATAAACCAGTTTCGTCCACTTATACAATATGCGACCGACACACTTGTAAATGTTTATTTCCATGGGAATGACTTCACTTAACTTTTATAACCTATCAGACCGACGCGTTCGGGTTGACGTTTTGTATCAACGTTATATTGTCGCCCTTCATCATTATACGGCCTATTTGTTTCCTGTTCTTAGTCTTCATGTGAACTTCTTCCGCCTCGTCCAAAACAATATTCATATATTCGTCAAATCCCACGATGTGTCCCTCAATTCGTAGGTTCACGTTTTCATATAGCCAAATTTGCACTCGACTTCTATTTTGTAAATACCTAAATATAAGGTTAATGGGCTGTACCATCACCTTCTGTACTTTCGGTGGTCCCTTGTATGCCATTTTGGAAGGGTATTCTTTTGAACAACGCTATTTTTTACCGAAAAACAAAACGCCGCGAAATAAAGCTTCGCGAACGTCAAATTGCAGAAAAGCGATGCTAGATACCAAAGAGTATAGACTGTAGCGAAGAGATGCTACCGCGTGCCATAGGTAACGTGACCATCGATCAGGAATCGATTAAACTCGATTTTTAACAATATGGTTACAATATGTTATAAATAATATTACAAATAAATGTTTTATATAAGTATCAGATTTTTAACTTTCAGAATAATCTCATTTAAAGTTAATATTTCGCCCAATGATTAGAATATTATAAAAAATAATAATATTCGGTTATGATAAATGTAATACCTGATTGATATTCAAAAATGTATGCGTAGTATTTTTAGACTTTTTTATAATGCCATTGCTTTATTCACAGATAATATTAAATCTAGCCAAAATCATTGTTTGTCAACATTGGTGCTTCAATCTAAACATCTAAACATTGAATTTAGCAGAATTGTCTTTAAAAACGTAAGATTAATAACTAAAATTGTTCTGAGGTTAAAACAGTACAACTCATCGATATTCATTCACAACAAATTGAAATGAATTGGAATTGGACTTCCATTATAATTTAGAATTTTGATAAAAAGGAAATATGGTTAAAAAAGAGAAATAAAAAATAATCAAAACCAAAAAGAGTGCGATGGCCGGGAATCGAACCCGGATCAACTGCTTGGAAGGCAACTATGCTGACCATTACACCACCATCGCAACTGCTGAGTGTGTTAAAATAACGCGTTATATTAAGAATATTTTATTTTACCTGGTCGATCTTGAATTTCCATTGCAGCTGCTAGAAGTGTACAAGCGCTTTCTACGCTTAACGTGGAAGTAACGTGGTCCTCACACGCGGCGCGGAGATCTTCGACGCCGAGATCTGCTGCTAACGTCATCATTTCAAACACTCCAGAATCTTGAAGGAGAAGCTAAACAAAAATTTTAAATATGAAAAAGAATGTAAATAATGTAAAATGATGTCTAAAAGTCAACATAATATGTTGAAGCTTAGCATTGATAGATGTCGCTGTTTTAAATTATGACAATTGTGCATATAAATGTATTATGAGTGGGAATGAAAATTATAAAAAAATAATATGTTAAGATGTTCTGAGGTTAAGATTTTACCTTTCCGGTGTAAACGTATTGTATAAAAAGTCGAAATGTCTCAGGTTGTACGTGTGGCATGCGTATCGGTATCGGCTGCGTGCCAACAGATGGCGTTACTGTACAGCCCGGGATGCGGCACACTTCGCCGCGCTTGGTGTTTTGAAAGCTCTTGCATCTGTATAAACAAACAACATGGTGTTTGTATATTTTATTAGCATATAGTTTTTATTATGTCTTCCAGTTGTGGCACGTGCCGTATTGTTTAGCAAATAGTAAGTAACAACGGTCTATAATATTTCATTTACTAGAAGCATTTTTTAATTAAGTATGAGACGACGTCCCTTCTCCTATTATATAAAACCGCAAAAAACTGGCAGTTCATAATAATTATTTATTTCCTTTAGTACCTATAGGTACTTAATTACCAGTATCTACCTAATATCATAACGCTATATTTGTAAGTTCTCATAATGGCCCTTACTTTAGGCAGACTCTGCCTTAGAAATTATGTTATTGTAACACTTCGGTTAAACCCAAATATAAGGACAGAATATCATAGTGTAATTAAGTTTCTATGTATAATGTAAGTGAGTATTTGTATTTATTTTCTAAGGGGAGCTACGTATTAAATGGTCCACAAATTTGTGCACGTTGAAACTGATGCAAATAATAAATGTTATCCTTTGTAACATCCTAAAAAAAATCAAGGCATAATAGTTACTTGTTAACCCGCTACGAACGACTGTGGCGGATCTCTCGCCAAGTTTCTACGGTAGACACTATTCTATCTATATATACAATGTATGCATCGTCTATCTATTGTTAACGATATTATTTCAAAGCAGTTTCGTATTTTATACTGTAATTAAAAACCTATAATCCGTTTTAAAGATATTACGAGTACTCTGGAAATGCTTTGTAAGAAAAACTTGGAGTAGTCGCCTCGGAGTTGGGAACTTCGCGCATAACTTATAGAGCTATGCGCCCGACGGGGGAAAGTGGCTCCACTGAGAATATAGGGCTGTCACCATTTATATACTAAATCTACTTTATACATATAATATAAAAAAATAATATATATGTAAATATAAAAAAAATAAAATAATTAAGTACTGACTAAATCTACTTTATACTTATAAATATTTAAACATAAAAAATGTAAGTACTATTGGATTTTTTGTGGCAATCCGCCAATACACACAACGCGTGGTTATTACATATAAAAAAAAAGTCATACATACATTATACATAACAAGGAAATGGAAGGACCCACAAACTAATCAACATGGGATTGTAATAATATTTTGTTTGCTAAGTTGATTATGTTTCGCTGGGATATAAATCTGTACTTAATTAATCTGATGACATTGTTTGAACCCGTTAACACCTACAACCTAGAATTTTAAAAATTGCTTTAATAATAATACAGACTGCTACTTTTTATACTAAAAACCGAGTTATATGCGAAGCCGCGAATATAGTAATTAAAAAATATAATATCTAAAATGGTACATTACAATAGCCTCTACTGTAAGTAAACATTCACCTAATATTTCACCATTTTCACATATCTTGTAGAAAATACACATTTCTTGCTATACTTAAATATAATAAATAAAAATGCACTAAAATAAACTATTAATTTGTCGGTTAGTTATTTCCAGTTGTCAGCCCTGTAGGTGCAGCGGCGTGGCGCATAATGGCACTTAATTTATATTTACTTCAATACAGATTTATACCGAGAGAATAAAATTGTATTGGACGTCGATAAAGCGAGACGCGGCTGTGCAAAGTAACGCCCGGAAATTTCAGAACCATAAAGTTAACTGCTAAATATTGTTACTTGGTAGAATAGCAATATTAGCATGACGCCAACACAGCGGTGAATGGTCTATTGGAATTAAGTTTACAGACGATCGAAAGCAACATCGACTTTAGTTTGTCACTTTTCAAATGTTCTGGATTAAAACGTAAATATAACGGTTTTTTGCACTATTGTTATTGTAATTCTTAAGGTGCGATTATATTCACTGTATGTATATTAACAGTGGGCCAGTTGTAGGAATTAACCCTTAAATTAAAAAGAAATATATTAGAAACATATCAAATCCGTGGCTTGACAGCGTCTACTAACCGCAGCGGCACGGAGCCTGTCCAACTACTGAAGTCTGAAAGCTATAGCTCATGTACTTACAGTGTAAAGCAATAAATCGATCGCAACAGGCACATATTGTACACAGCGCGAGTGACACCGCCGTGACAGCTTCATTATGGAGCGATCAAACAACCGCTAGATTGAGCTGGCGTCTAGCTACTCAATAAATATGTACAGTAACCCACAAAAGGATAAGTTATAAATCTCAAATTGTCTTTAAACTCTCTACGTATCAACAATAGCTTAAAAAACCGTAGTCACGATTTTCTGGTCTAACTCGTAGTACCGTGTACAATTACAACTGCGTCACCGAGGCAGTCGAAAAATGTATATTTCAACATTAAAAATTAATTGCTGTAATAGGACTTGTAGATAATTTTCGCTTCAAAATTATGGACGCAGAGCTGCGCACAATATAAAATGATACTTAATATTTTATTGTGAAAAATATCATCTAATCTCTTTGATAATATAATTTTCATATCACTATAGTTTAAAAACCCGTGAGCTTTTTGTTTCTAAGCCCGCTATAATTCCTAATAGCAGAGCGCCTCGCATTAATGAAGGTTGTCCCCCAAAAATCGGGGGATTTGGTAAAAGGGTTGAATCTAATTAATTGATTTTATAAAGTCACCAGTCTTCGTTACGATCCTCCTGGCACTTGGATTCTATTGGAACTTAATTAAAATATATTCTGGA
This sequence comes from Manduca sexta, assembly GCF_014839805.1. Taxonomy (NCBI): domain Eukaryota; kingdom Metazoa; phylum Arthropoda; class Insecta; order Lepidoptera; family Sphingidae; genus Manduca; species Manduca sexta. Next base: position 11,499,988 of record NC_051129.1, read on the forward strand.
ATAATGTGACAGATACCTTTGCTCAACGTGCATTGTTCACAATCAATCTCAATTGCTACTATTAGCAATTGATGTAACATATTGCAATTAATCTGAATAAGTACGGATAATATTTTACTAAAGTCTATATTCAAAGTACAAATAGTTATGCCCTTACCTACTGAATCAATTATAATCATTGTTTTACCAAGAACTGTTTCCTTTTGACGTCAAAAATGTTGGGAAACCACTGTTATATTTAATCATTTATTAAAACTGTTTATTGGACCATTGGTTGATTAGGAAACCCCGTTCAACCGTGACGCTACTTTATTGATCAGAGTTTAAGCGTACATAATTCATTGGGCAGATCTTCGTGATCATTTCTCTCATTCATTAATCTAAGTCCTCGGGCTGTTGTGGCAACAGATTAGATTATAGACTAGACAAAACATGCGTTGGGACGCTGAGATAATGCCTACGAGTGTAAAACTGAAAGGTTAATAGATGAAATTTATATTATAGATTCTAATTGTGTTCGATTATGTTTAAATGGTTAGTTTAGTACAATTGTGCGATCTGCATCAATACCCGGATTAGTTTTTAGTAATATACGAACAGTTATAATACTTTATAAGCGGTGCAGCAGTGACCAGTTCGCCGTAAAACGAAAGGATGAAACATGACTGCCTCGGTGGCGCAGTTGTATGGACTGCTGAGTGCTGAGGTCTCGGGTTCGATCCCCGGTTCAGGCAAAGTGATACTGGGTATATTATTCCGTATCTGCTGGGAGTCTGGAATTTATGTACGATATGACGATATGGCTCGTTCTCTATCACATCATGGGACGGAATGCGCACGGCGGAAAATGGGTGCAGCAGTTGCGCCTCTGTCTACCCTTCGGGAATAAAAGGATTGAATGTGTATTAATTTAATAAAAGTGAATTGAACTCATTTCCGTTTCATTTACAAATACAAAGTACAAGAGTCACCTGCAGTTTAGATCTTTTCGTTAGCATCCATTTATGTTGCAAACTATCTTTACCTTTGATGTCTCGCCTCTATCTTTATTTAGTATATGCATTGTCGGCGGTTTCGCCTGTCGCTGCGAGACGCTGACTAATAGACAAGAGACGGGATTTTCACTTACGCTTTTGTCGATTTCCATTTTGTAAATTAAGTACCCGTGTCTATTTTAATTTGGGGTATTTAATGTATGTATATACATGTGCTTGTGTGGATTTGCATTTTACCCTTAGAGGTTTAAATCAAAAGCAAATATTGAGTTTTCTGCTCAGCCTAGAGCTCTGAATTTGTGACCAATGAGGCATCAGTTTCTTCCCCTATCACGTCATGAGTCAGAACACATTTTGCGAAAAGAGGGTGACCAGGTTGACGCTAGGAGTCAGGCCTTGGATAACACCCGCCTGTTTCACTTTACAGGCACCAAGGGCGCCTAGACTATCTAGAGGCGTTACCTTCGCCACCAAGGGTCAGAGGGCGCCCCC
>NC_051129.1:11501974-11558038 GCF_014839805.1 Manduca sexta
AACAAAAATGTTTTATGAAAAAAAATCACGAAGTTGATAGTTAAGAATCATCAAAAACGTTCTGATTGTGGAAGATATCCAAGACTGTGCCCATATCATGAACTTTAGAATTACGAAGACCACGGTCCTTTTGACACTTCACCCCGGAATAAAACATTTAATTATTTATTAACATTAATGTCATTTTACATGTTATAGGCTAGTAAAAACTCCTGTACCTTCAGGGTCGTACAAATTTACGAAATATATAGACACGACAACGTATTAAATTGATAATTTTAATTCAGAATATTAATATCAATCAAATCAATTGAATGGGGAATCCCTTGACCACTATGGGATGTTTGTAACGACTTCCTTGTTCATAGAAACAATAAATAAACAAGTAATTGTAGCGATTATTATTTCTGCAAATTAGACGTACTCAGAGTGATAATTGGCGCGCCTTCTTACAGTCAATAGAGGGTCCAGTAAATAGATGACCAGTGTGGTTATAACTGATGTGCATTTTATTGTATTGCCCTCTTGGTTTAATGCCATCTCTGTGGACTGGTATGTCCTGTGTTCTAACCCAGGTGGAGTAAAACTGTATGGATTTCTTATTACGGATTGCTCAGGTTTAATGACATAGTACCTAAGGTAAAGTTTTCTTTAAAATTATTATTACACTTGACAAGGAAGTGATATAATAGATAGATATACATATGTATAATAATTAGATTTTTTTGATAAATGCCATTAAGGCTAAAATTGCTATGAGGCATCCTGTTAAATATTAATTACTTTATTAACCCTTTCTTAAAGGCAAATCATCTACTTTTAATACTCTACATTTTATAATACTCAAAAACCTCTACCGGCCTATCGGGAGCAGATGAATGACAATCTTTAATTGTACTATTCCTGTCATTATCCGCATGAGGGCGGCGTGGGAAGCACTAAGCAGGTCGTGGTACAAATAAGTGACAGCGGTGAGCGGTGAGTCAGGGCTGAACATCCGCGCGGCGGCGGCCGCGGTCAAGGGCGCCCGCTCCGGTGAAAGACTCAGTGAAAGTACGCACACATCTTACTTATTATGATGCAATGTTACTTAATTATGCGAAAAAGCCAAGATTTCAGAAACAAACACGAGGGTCAAGAAACCAGGACTCTTCTAAAATATGTGAGTTTAAAATTTATTGTTTTAGATACAGCGGGACTAAGTTCGAGATATATTAGTTTACCTCATTTTAGCGATACACAAAATTACCACTGAAGGTCCAAAAAATATTTTTAGGAGACTGTCCATTATTTTTGAAGATATTAGGATTTTATTCACAGATTTTGAAAAATAAATATGTATAGTCAGCAAAAAAATGCACTGTATGCAAAATCTTTTGAATACCAATCGATCCTGTTATTTATAAGGATCAAATGATTTTATTGGACCTATGGAGATTTGAATACCTTTCAGGTTAGAAATTTCAAAATCCATTCCCATACATTTTATTAGAAATACGACCCCAATTCACTTTAAACATGGCAACACCTGTTTCAAATTTTCCTCCAAAAAGTTGGGATTGTTCAAAAATATTTTCGGTTATAAACAACATAAACAATCTACCTTTCAACTTTAACAATAACTCTTAATGGAGGAAGCTATCGAGCAATAAATATGAATGTTGCGTTATGTCACACAGATTGAACAAACCGCAAACTGTATTGCATTATTATAATTACTATTTAATTGGCTTAACTTCCTCAAATCTCTGCGTTTGCGGTTTGACCTGCGAGAGGAGTGATTATAAAAAAAATATTTAATTTATATAACTTTATAATTGTTGTATGAAATATTCCTTCAACAGATGTCGGAAGTTCATGATTTAATATGGTACTTGAGCGATTTGGAAAGTAGTTGAATTAGTGGTACGATCGTATAAAAGAAAATGTCTACAGTCTAGACTCGAGATAAACACCGCTTTGCATATTTCTGTCACCATCAGTGTTCGGTCACAGTTTAAATGCGAATACGTTGTAGGTACGTTTTGTTATGACAAAATCCCATTCTAATAATTTTTTCGCTCCTTATTTTTGATGACTTTCCACATGTAGGTACGGTATTGGATAATAATCCAGGTGGAAAAAAATTGTATCCCTGAACCTCGCCATCACATCTATATTTCTATCATACCCGATATATTACTGGACACTGGCCACTCTCTCGGGCGGGGGTCAAGGCGAGCGAGCTGCACGCACGTCACTGCGGCGAAATTTCAACTATGTTCCGACTGGTGGAGCCCGCCACCTGTCACATCCGGCAAGAAATGGGCCAGGGCAACGTGGGCGACGCGGATGTCAATTTTAATGAGAAAGAAATGCGTAATTTTAAACTGTTTATAAGATGACGTGCGGGTAATTCGCTCGCGGTTATTGCAGGGCACCGCGCAGTTATTACCAACAGTCAGTCTCCTAAGTAAGTATACATATGGAACAGTCAATGTTTCATTATTACCGGACTACGACGAAGCAAAGAAGGATAATGATTTTTCATAAAATTATGGTAAAACTCACAGTACAACACACTTCAGACATAACTACCAAAAAGAATGGGCCTCCTCTAGTGGAGTATCTCTGACAAACAACGCAATGGTGTTCCTTTACGTTGTTTTTCAGTGACACTCCACTCTCAGTTTTACGTTTACTATAATGTTTCGCATGGCGAGTGAGATTATCGGAAACATAAGTGTTTTAATGCCATGTACACACAACATGTAGATATTCATCCCGGACTACATTTTGTCTCGGCCGGAACTGCGAGCAAAACCTAGTATAAAATTTATAAAAACTCATTACAATAGTTCCTATTAGATCAAATAGTAATAAGGCCAACTGTTAAGAATAGATAAAATGAATCACACATCAAACATAGTAGTTCACCTTCCCTTCCAACCGGTCATCAGTCCGCAGACGTAACAGCTCAGCATGTAAGACAACGAGCGCACGCGCAGAATGACAATGAGGTAACGGTCGCGGAGTACGTGCGGAGTGGCAGATGGGCCTCGACCTTCGGCATCGGAACAGAGAGTTCACACGTCACTGGTCTCCGGGAATTACTACGTAGCTACGTGACACGTAATCATTTGCATAAAGATATATGACGTCTCGAGGAGAGTGTAGTTGCTACACCTACGTCATTGTGTTGTGCTTGTTTCTATGTCATTATATTTTTTTCTTAATGTTACACGATACTTCATCCGCGTATATGGTTTCTTGCTATAAAAATCCCTAGAAATCTATAAAAAAAATATGACACAATTACCGAGGTAATGTAGCCTATGTGTTAATCCATGACATACTCTACTGTCTCTACTGTGTGTGAAATTTAATTCGGATCCGTTCAGTTGTTTCTGCACTTATTTCTAATAAACAAACACACCTCTAAAAATTTTCACCATCCTTTGCATTTGTAAATTATTAATAAGAATTAGGATTTTCTAAAGGAAAACTTACTGGTGATAGGTCTCTCATACGTGAGAGTCCGCCTAGGTATGTACCGCAATGTCTATTTGGGCGCCAAGCAGCACTCTGTAGTCACTGTTGTGTTCCGGTTTGAAGAACATTGTAGCCAGTGTACTTAACTGCTGGACTTAATGAGACTTAACATCTCATGTCTCATGATGGCGAGCGCAGTGGAGTACCAAACAATACTTTGTAATTCAAGGACTTGGATGATGTTTCTACTGTTTATGGGCGGTCGTATCACTAACCATCAGGCGAACGGCAAGCTCGTCTCGTTATTCAAAACAATAAAAAAAAGAAGTTAAATTACAAAATGATAGAGGAATGTACATAAAATAAATATGAGAAAGCTATTTTAACACAAACAGAATATAGTACAAGAGTAACTTAAGGGGTTAGTAGTACAAAGATGCAATCATTAAAGATTATTTTCAATTATTTCGGCTGATTTTTAAACATCAAACAAAAGTCCATAAATATTTTTTTTTATATTACCTATAACCTGAGAGAATATGTATAACAAACAACTATTTTATTCTTACAATCGATATTTTAATTAGAAAGCGAAGTACTATTTGCCAATTTTTAAACCCCTTAGCAATAAATAGAATTGTATCCTCCATTCTATTTATTTGCTTTTCTCTCTCGTATTTTGTACAGCACAGTTTAACGTATTAAAACTCGCCATAGTGGCCCGCGCAAGTGTGTCGCGTTCCGGGATCAGCTTTTGTATATCCAGTTCCAAAAGGCCGGCATAATTATGTCAACTGTCGAGAAGCAATCATCTCTCGTCATTCGGCACTCTACTGGACTCCTCTCCACATAGCATCAGATGCAGAGGGATCATGTGGCCGTAACCGCATAAGTAAAAAAAAATACACCATTAAAGAAGTAGAAGACACCACTAGAAGTACATTGACGTTACTCTGCTGCATATAAAAGACGGAACTATTATGTGGATCATTGATTGGTTTCACTAAGATCTCCAGTGATCATTCATAGTTAGCATCACACGTCAGCGGTCAGTCCCATGTCCGGGAACGCGAGCGGGAAGCGGGATCGCAACGCGCTCAAACACACGTGTTAATGAAGTTCGTACACGATACTAAAGTCAGGTCACGTATACAGACAGCGCAGATGTTATTTTATTCAAATGACTAACGAAAAAGCAAGCCGTACATGTGATGTAAACCACACGACGACTCATAGCTTCAATACTGATCGAAAAAGCCGCATCAGCTAGTGTATCTTTTGTTGTAAAACCACCATGTACTAAATTTATAAAAGTGGGTCCAATTTTCGCCTTACAGACAAATCATCTATCAACTTCTGACCTCTCTTTATGAAATAATTACGCGCTAGTTCCAGGACAATAACCCCAGAACAGAGAGCAATACAAAATATAATAATTCGGACCGGATCTGACACGTTCAATATAAACACTTATGTTACAACATTCTGACCTTGAATAAGTCTAAACTGTTACATTTGAATAAAATTTGCATACTTTTTCTTTTAATCATCGCCCGTTACCTAGTATACATAATAGTATGGATAGCGAGCTCATAACCGCAATTTTTAAGACTTTTTGAACCACTAAATAATAAAACAATTTAAACACTAAGGAACCATGTTTTTCATAAAAGTTTTACATAAAAGTTCGTCTCAAACGCATTATGTAATAATAATTTATTTTTCTATGCCTAAGTGGATTAAAGGCCCCCATTTTATTCAAGCCTACGACTACGATCTAATGTGGGGTTCTATAAAAAAAACGAAACAGATGTTCACAGCTCAAATTCGGACGAACTAAATCCGTTACTGCAAAAAATTATAATATTAATGGACGTTCGTGTTACTATAATGTGATATTTATGCGTAAACATCTTCGTGTCTGACATCTATAACACGCCGGCGAAAGTGAGCGCGAGCGGCGCACCACTGTAGTGATGTACACTACATTTTATACCATAGTATAAACAGATAAGTCACTTAATAAGAAACGAAGTAGTGATAGGAGGGGCTGTCTGGGTAGGTACCACCACAATCTCTATTTCTACCGACAAGCAGCAGTGTTCCTGTACTGTTGTGTACCGGTTTGAACGGCATTGTAGTCAACTAAATGACTAACTGATCATTATAAGGCTTGATATCTTATATCTCAGGATGATGAGGGCAGTACAATGCCACGCAGCACTTTGTACTTCAAAGTGCTGTTGTTGTGTTTTTACAGTTTATGGGTCGCTGTATTCTTTACCATCGAGCAAGCGGCATGTTCGTCGTCATTCAGCTACAATAAAAGAAAAGATCACCTGCGTTGAAAATTTAACTGATGCCGAGAGAAATTATGTATTTATATTCTCCTTTCTAGAAGGAGATTTGTAGTTTAGTCCCCAGTGAAAAGACGAACGAATTTCACAGTGTTCTCGTAACCTCAGAGACCGTACCAAGGCCAAAAGCAAAGATTCACTTGACGATGGTTGTGTGATCGAATTGACCCTAGATGACACCTAGAATATGACTCTAGTATGTAGTAACCTGCCATTCGACTGTCATTTGGCAGATTTGTAACTGTGTAGCTAAGATGAGTGTGAGTTCAGAAAAACAAAACAATTATTTCCCAGTGTGTCGGCTTTACGTTAATAATTTCTCTCATATTATAGATATTTAAAGCCCACGTTTATCATATCATAAGCCACTTATTCTATCATTCTAAAAAAGTAGTCATCAATTTCAATGTAACCGCTCCTCAATTAACTTCTACATCCGGGTTGTGCGAAACCGCATCACTAACAGAACATTGTTTTTATTGTAATTAGTGGAAAGCACCGCATGCAAGTGATAATGGATTTAAGCGAAGTAATTTCTAATCTAAACCACAATAGTGCCAAAAATATTGACTTTATTGAAGCGAAACCACGATGACCTCGTGTTTGTTAGCAATTTCCTTTACCCCTGTTGAAAGCAAATCAAACAACTCTCACTTATTTGCATTAATCTTATCAGAATAGATTGTTGAAAGTGAATTCGACGACCTGTCAATGAATTTGATACATTGAAGAGTGATTTCACACAGACGACTCTGCTATCCATTCTCTGTAATTATCCTCTACAACGATGGAGACTTAAGTAATGGTCTCTGCAATATGCATATCGAGAAGCACTACATTCAAAATTGCATCATAATCGGAAAATTTCATATTCATTAATTCATCGTCATTTTATGGAACATAGAACCATTTAGCTCCGGCAATAAACTTCGGCGGCGGCGAGTGTTGTACGATAAAAGATAAGCATCAGCAGACCGTGACCTACTATTACCATGAATGATAGTAAAACGCATTTTGCGGTAGGACGCAGGGCTTCCCTCGCGTTGAACGCAAAAATTTCCTACTTAAAGATAATGTTAAGTACAGGCAAAATCTTGTGTTTACCGCGTACAATGCGGGCTGAAGGATAATCTGATATTTTTCTTCCTGTTGGATTCAGGCCTTCCCTTAGATTACGGGAGAGATTTTGTCTAGTCCTATACGTTCTTATGCCGGACGATTTACACAGGTATCTCATACTATAGCAAGATGAGTATTAACACCTTGCGTAAGGTATTCGCTATCTGGGCGGATATAAAATATATCTTACCACCAACAAATTATATTGTATTAGCATTAAATACATCTCGATGGCGTAGCTAAGTCCTCCTTTGATTTATTCGAAACCTTTCTAATAAGCTCTGTAAATATTATGTATGTGTAAACAGACCAGAAAAAAAATCCAATAATATAAAAATTATAGCGCACAAATAAATATCCCGAAAACTTTAATCTATATGAGTAATACTTAAGGTTATGCATAAGTTAAGCGAAAAGGTAACACTAAGTTTCATGCTAAAGTTTAAAACAATAACAAAAAACTGGTCATGTGAACTGACAGTCGCGCATGCGCCGCTGCGTCGCGTTGTACGGATAACGGAACCCTCGAAGTCCAAGTAGTACGCGGCAGTAAATATTTCAGCCATAGAATTTTAGTAAGATCGGCAAATTAGCGTCAAAAGATGTGTGACAAAACAGATGCTTTACTACGGCAAAATATGACCAATGATATTTTTCCACAAAATTTACTGCCGAGTACGGTGAACGGCATTCGGGCTTTTATAAATATTGATAAAACTATGTCACCATATATAACATTATTTCACACGGCATACAACGTAAGTTACTTATGAGTAATGGACGGTTGAACCAACGGAACCTTTCCGACATTAGTGTATACCGAAAGGCATGGCTGTGAACTTCCACGATACAAATAATATAAAGAAAGTGTTCCGCCCTGCGGCGCGGCGCGTCAGCGGGGATTCCCAAGTGACTCAGCCGCCGCACGCCGCCGCACGCCGCGCCGTACCAACTCAGAAACAAACCGGCCGAAGCAATTAGCACGCGCGCAACACCGCATTGTGCACTGCTATTGTTATACATTAATAGCTATTTAATTATTCATTTAATTGTCATTTATATCATTAATGTATATGATTGTTGGGAATAAGTTTATTTTGTTTATATATTTACCACAATTCAATTACGGATGGTTAAGTCAATTAAATAATTAAAAAATATTGATTTCGTTTTTTTTGTGTTAAACAGTTCGTCCTCTGAATGCTAAATGCTACAAATGTCCAAAAACAATCAAGACACTGAATTATAATGTACTGCATGGCGCCGCTCTCTGTTCGTCATCCTAAAATTTGAAGTCTCGTACCACTTCGTTTATAGTGGGAACATGTTAGTGCTCCTTATCGCAAGAGATTTATAGAACAGTAATAGATAAACTCGCATACAACAGAGGTATCATGCATACCGGTTAATTCGCTGTTGTTTGAGTTTACGGTGATGAATGTTTTATTACAAAACAGTACAACTGATGGTGCAGGTAAACCCCGCTCGGAGCGTGCCCGGCGCGATCGTTTAATGCGAAATAAATGTGATTACCAGACACATGCCATTATACATTGTTATGTATAATCAACTTAATATATACGCCTATAAGGGCTATTTTTACTTTGCTGCACTATACTAGAGTCACGCAATTGCTGTATCTAAGCACTAAAATTTGTATTGAACCATGAGGGCTTGACACTGTCAGAACAAAATTGTGCCAGCTTTTTTGTGTTACCCGGCATTGGAGTTTATACGCGGCAACAACAGAAGACTTTGCAATGTCATCAAGTATTATGCAATTTATTTACAGCGACAGGTTGCAAACAAGCTTGGCGGTCACTTGTTGCCTCTAAAGGACATTTACAATGAAATTAAAATTAAACAATTTTTCTGATTTTATCATAGTTTTAATATTTTGGTTTTCTCCCGACATTTCGTTAAATTTGACTTTGATGGTTGACCTTATAGAATGGGGATTGAGTGGACGTTTGACTCCAATTGATACGTATACCATGCCTTTCATCCCCGAAGGGTTGGTTACAACTGGCGCACGCACTTTCCGCTGTGTGTATTAAATCCCATGATGCGGTAGCCGGGTACAATGTGAACCTTTCGCCACATCGGTCATAAATTCCATACTCCGCATTCATACAGAGTAGACAGACCCAATGTCACTTTGCCCGACCCGGATGTTGAACCCGAGACCTCAACACTGCAATCCTGCCGTAATATAATTACGCCATAATTTATTTTATTTTTAACATGGCTATAATTTCTCACCTAGTCCTAAACTCCATCCAATAGAAAAGTTGCATTAAATTCTCATTCATTCGCCATATTTTTTTAAGGTAATCTAATATAAATTACCTTAAAAAAAATTTGGCGGCTCCATTCTTTAAGCTTCTAAGTCACTAGTTCTTAGTCACTATTAAGACCCTAGAACGCCCTGTTCCCTCCCGACACCCCTGCCCCCGCCCTCACCATACACCGGACAACACAACTGACGCGTGGTGGAAACCGCTCACGTCACTTTTGGAAAATAATCTGCCATCTTTTACCGCGACGGAAACCCGGTACTAATGATGACGGAAAATAGAACTTGCTTTTGCTTATTGGGCCGCGGAATAGTACTAATACTCAACACACAAACATCCTGTCAATCAAATATACAAACTAACCTATTAAAATGCAATCTTACCTCACGCTTCGTAATTAATGTTTCACCCATATTATGAATACAAAAATGTTAGATGCATAAAGTATGCGAATTGCTCGACCGCCTTTACATAACTCAAACATGAGTCAACCAAGCGCCGAGATGAACAGGAACGCAATAGCGATGTGTCGAGAATGCGGATAAATTAGGTTTTTATAATGATTGCAGGTTGGAATTAATTTACCGCGATTTTACGAGATCATTGCGGTATCCGAATAACTCCAAAATTAACGCCTAATATCGTACGCATTATTTCTTTCGCGAGTTGTGTCATGTGATGGAGCGACATTGGCGATGACGAACGCGATTGGTCAATTTTGAATGTGAATTAAAAATCTCATGTGAGTAGCTCTTAATTATTCAAAATTACCACGTAGATTTAATTCTATAATAATTATATCTGATATTTCTTTACATTTATGGACGATATTATTTATATCAAATATTTAGTTTACATGGAATAAAAAAACAAAGATCAAAATAAATATCAAATAGGCGGAGACTTACCTACTCCAAGTAAAGAAGCGATTTTACAAAAGTAATGCATTCAGATATAATGAAAACACACCGATAATCACTTATCATACAACAAAAGCATATAAAAAAATACATCAATATCATTTATTGTTATAATTACAACTTAACAGCTTAATATTATAATGATCGGAAATAAGAGGGACGGAACAGTCACCCACGTGCCACGAATTATACAATTATGCGCTGGAGACTACGGGCCGTGAATCATTTGTTACGATTCTTAGAAGACGTATGGGCATTTCATAAGAGCACTGACCAAAACCGCGATGTTAGATGGTGACTGGCTTGAATTGTTTTTGTGACCCGATGACTTTATACCATTTGGAATGACGATATTTTGACTTAATTTCTACAAGTGCCTCCATTGCTGACGTCGGTCCCCATTGGGGTTTCTATTCCCGCAAAACACGTCAGAACAACCATTAAGAAATATTGCCTGATGTGGAAATTAAGTTCGGGCTTTCCGAATCCACAACTCGCATTGTCGCTAGACTAAGGAGGCGATCGAACCGTAATACGTTGATCATGATATAAAATCATCTCTCTGAATGTATCTATCAATCTTAAGTAGTTTTACCATTCTCAGTTATCACGCGTTTATTTTGTATTTCGCTTACCTCCCACGATTGTTCACCGAACGCGTGAAATTTTAATTTTGGATTTTAGTCATTTAAATCTCGTAATACAAACCTTTTTTTCCGATTGGAGATGATTTATACTTGTCTTGTTTGGGTATTATATCTGGTAATTACAACGTATGAGTCGATTGTCAAAGATTATTTTCTCTTTATACATATTTATGTAAAACTATCAAACTAACTTGGTTTATGCAAGAAGTGGATAAACTAAATTCGTAATATCCATTCGATTTAATAGTATAAAAATAAAATTAGCTGAAGACGTTTAAATATTTCCTAGCGGTAGACGTAATCTAGCCGCTGAAAGAACGCCAGAGTCGCGAATTAACATAGGTTTGAGACTGCATTTTGTCCCACAAAATGTTTTATGGTAGTTTTTATTTTGATAAATAGCTAACTCCGGAGGACCCTATAGTAATTGACAAATTCTGTGTAGGTAGTAATGTTTCTAGAGAATTTTTAAATGCAAATGGTATGAAACAATTACTTCGCGTTGCGATTCGGCTGAGGTAAAGAGTACATACTCAACCTACTTACCACAACTTGGTATCAAACAATCACCAAATTACCTTTAAAGCTATGCGTCATGACGGAAATTTATAACATTAATAAACAAATGAAACTACTATATAATAACATGTATCATTTGAAAATTTAGACTTTAGACAATGAGGTAATAAATAAATAATTTCAAAGTTCCGTCACCAAAACTTCCCTATTGCAATACAATTAACCGAATAATGACGAGTACCATGACACAATTTCAGAGTTGATAACATTAAAATCCAAAATTCGGTTATATAATTAGTCATAACTATTCTAGGTGGAAATTTTCTGATGACTAATTATGTAGGTTGCCGTGTGTATTCCAGTACCAAAGATATCTAAGGCCACAGAAAGCTTTTTAAAGTGGAAGTAAGAGACGAATAGCACGCGAGCGGCGCGGCGCGACGGCCGGTCAGTCGGAAGGACGCGGGTCGCTGGCCTGGCGACCTTGCCCGCAGCCAGGCGTCACAAGCACGCCCTGACCACATGAATGGGTACATGTGCCTTTTTTTTATCCTGTCACAGTATAATGACTACTAAGTAGTATCGGTGCTTCTGTATTTAGGCCAAATATACCGAATGTCAACTAACAGACAATGCTTTTCCCCACGGTCGCCAGATATACCTGCCTCGCAGGCGTTTAACAATTTACCTCAGACATAATAGAACATATTAATGATGGGTTTTTAATACCTGTACGGTTAACGTTGTATGTACACAGAATATGTACCTATAACTGATACTCAATATGGATTTCACACCATAATACAGGTCCACATCCAAAAGAACTAACCTGTATTTAGATCTAGAAAATAATAACCTACTAACAACATTTGAATTATAAACTAAGTGTAAGGAAAAATAAATGATTTTAATTGTATTTCATTATTTAAATTAACATTTTAGTGAACGAACTCTTTGGCAGGAGCTATTCTAAAATTCAGATTAGAGTATAACTGTGCCAGTTCGGCCGTGCATGTCGCTAAACCCTTGTTATATCATGTTCATGTAGCACCGCCTTCCATTTGAAGTCCGGCATGGAAACGAGTCCGTGGGATGATTGTATAATTTTCGGGTATTATTTATTAACAGTTTGCTTCTTTGCTTCATGATAAAATCGACAGGCACCAACAACTACTCGTAAAAATATATAAAAAACATTTCATATTTCCTGATCTATTGTATCAGGTGTTTTCCAACCCGTATGCCTTTCGAAGTCATTTTTGAATCATAAGTTAATGCGGTATATGTCTTTATGACACAATATTTTTATTACGTTATGAGATAGCTTATTCTTAATACGTGTTGTGAATTTTTATAACAATTTACAGAATGGTGTGGCTCAGTATTTACCCCCGCCCGTCTGATGTCTAAGGAACCAATTCTATTAGAAAAACCAACACAATAACCTTGATTGAAAACATTTTTATCTACAATATGAAATAGCCTTTCTATATCTCTATGTCTATTCTATATATCTAATGGTCACGAGCGGAGTAATGTATAGTGTTACGCAGTACTTTGATATTAAAGTCCTGTATGGTGTTGCAACTTGCAACTGTTTTGGTGGTCTTTGGAGCTATGCCCGTCTTGTTTTTACATGTATAAAATTAAAAAAAAACCATTAAAGTAAGTCAACCTACCTCAAAACTCTTATTGCCTATGACAACAGGTAAAATGATAATATTACACAAGTATTAAAAAGTGCCTTCCGATGACGTCATGGGTTTCCTGTATACATTTTCCTTCCACGTTGATCTTAATACGTTTACAGTAACAAAATATTAAGCAATCCGCGAAACCACATTACCATATTGTTAACGGGTTATAAAATCATTATGTTAGCATATGACTTTCCTAATATTTTTTTTATTAACTGTTTAAAAAATAGGAGAGGGTTATCAATTTGTCGTGTACTTTTTATGTTTGTTATAATTCTTGAGGAATCTAACGCTTTATTTAAAAACGTCGTCTAACCATAAACATTTTATTTTTTAAAATATAAACACGGCTGTGTTCACATAAAAAAGACAGAGCAAAACAAATATTAAAGTTCATCTAAAAGACTTAAAACGTTTAAAACATTTATCTTGCTATGGTTATGACATACGAATATAGAAGCTATTAGAGACGTAGTTTATTAGAATTCTTCGTAATGCGCTTTTGGGAACGATAGACTATGGCTCCTCTCACTCTGCAAACATAAATGTGATAAACATACAATACATTAAAGTGAGGTCAGGACTACAAAAATGAGTACAAATTAAATGCATTTATTATTAATGAAACGTAATATCAGATTGCATAATGATTTAGTGAAGTCAGCAATTCTTAGTGGTGCAACGGTCAGGGAAACCCGTTCGGAACGCATAGCGGTATTGAAGGCCGCGGGGGCGACGGTGTACGATAAACACACACATCTACAGGACAATAAAGTCTCGCATCCTCTGTAAATCGCACTGGCAGAGCCTAATTCTAACAGGGTGTGTTTGAAATAGTTACTCTACGACCTATTTAATACAAATTTCACAACGTCAAAATATTATTTTAACCTCGTAATATCGAACAGTATAGAGGTTAAATCGATGGATACTTAAGTTCTACATAAACTTACATCAGTCACACATTCAGTTTTTTTTGTTTTTTGTCGCGTTATCAATAAATTGCTTGTTTTATTTATTTGATTTTTTTTTCAATTATACCAATCTATAACACTCATTCAAGTATAATATCGGTATAAAAACATAAATTTTTAACGTAAAAAAATAGTCAATCTACATGTTTATTTGGTTTTTCATGATGTCACATGTCCAACGACACTCATCAGCGAAGTATTTGTGTATACAAAATATTTCCTATACAGTGCCTGTACTACCTAAAGTATGTAGGCAGGCGCCAACTCATGCTTATTACGCAACATTACCGATGTAATCAAGTGTAATGCCGAATTAGATAATTACACTCAATTTTACCTATTTTACCTACCTATGTCCACATGGGGTTAATTGAATTATATATTATGGTGATTCATGAAATTTAAATCATACTAATTTAAGCAATGTTATAAATCGGAAATATTATAAGGTTGAATGTTTTCGAGTTTAACCCAGAAACTAGTAAACGGATTTGGATATAATTTGATATACAGTTAGGCGGTGTCCTGGATTATTGGCATTACCATAATATTTATAATAAATCACCCCATTAAATCTTATTGTTAAGTCTAAGAAAGCTTATAAGTGATTCCATCTATGATAGAATACTTCGAAGTTTGGAACATGTTCCTAATATATGTTTTTATAATTTGTTTTGTTTTTTATTCATATCCTTAATCACGATAATTTGAAATTACTATGTATTTTTTGGACAATACTTTTATCGTGTTGCTGATAGAACTATTGGCTGTTGATCATCTTAATGAAAAAAAAATAAAAGTGTTTAAGATTTAATAATAAAAATAGCCAGTTAAGTAATGTGTCTGAAGAAAGCTCGGTTCTCAACAAGGCCTAGCGATGAAATGGATTTTTTTGGGTTATAGTGCAAAAATACTTACACTACTATTTTATGTTAGTTCTTTTGTTATTAAATTATATAATATGTGATGATATGCTGCAATTTCATCGAAGATTTTTTTCAGAGAAAAATTTACAGTTAGAGATGAGCACGCGGTATGGTGAGTGCGTGGTCCTGCACCTGTTCTCTCTCCAGTCATATTGTCATGCCGTATCGCTGGACTATGAGAGTGAAGAAACAGAAAGAGAGAGAGAGAGAGAGAGCACCTGTGTACTGCGCACTCACTTGTGAACTATAATATCTCCTGCGTACATAGCTGATCTCCGTTGAGATTGGCCGCCGTGTGTCGAAATTGGGCTAGGAGCCATTTCTTCGTTTTATCTCATTTTACCATAATTAAAATATAACTTCTACTTGCCGATGATGTAAATATGTACAACCCCGTTTGGTTACAGGCACGTGCATCAAACAACGGTACTTTAGGTAATTCCACATGCTATAACGAAGTGTTTAATTTGAATAATACATTTTCTGCGAATCAATACCTCAAAATTTTCATGACTAATTCATTATAAATAATAGTTATTTGTTATTTTATTAATTGTATAAAACACGTAATATTAAATATTCATTGCGACATCATTATATTGTAATGATGAAATGACATTAATTGAAAAAAAAATGAATCGATAAATTGTTAATTATGTAGATTTAGTAATTTTTTTACTCTACTACCGGTTCGTAAAGCAGCTTCTACCGGAGGAACGGGCAACAGGCTCTATTGTTGCTCTTTTCAAAATCAGTTCAAAGATACAAAGTAGGTACAGTATGTAACACAAAAAGTTACATTTACTTTTATATTTAGTTGAGAGCAGCATTATTTACTTCAAAATTAAAATTGTTTAATTTCTATACGAGGCACAACTCTCTGAGGAATAATTATATATAATTTTTTCCAGCATAGTATTTTTAGGGCATCTATCAAACATATCTAACCATATTATGTCATATTGAAAAGGCCACGAATATGTGTAAATATATTTTTTCTATACGAGAACTATGAGTATTTGGCCTCACAGTACTTCACAGTGATGAGTGGCTTCTTTTTTGTTAGGATAGTTTAGGAAAAGGATCTATGATAAAAAAGCAAAAATCAGTTATATATTAAATAAAATTTTATTACACATTCTTGGGTAATGATGGATGACATGTATTACATTACATTTTACACAATATTGGTTACTAATTAGGGAGGCTAGGTTGTGTCATTTTATATATTAACATCTACATATAGTATTATATAGTTATTTTTTTACACCGTTTCAGATAGTATATATATCACTTAAACTTCAATAAATATTTAGTGAAACAAGTAAAATGATGAGTTATTTTAAAGTATAATTTAGTTTACATGTAAATTTACGTACAAATGAATTAAATTTTTCTGTGATAAAATATTTTTTTTCTAATATAAGTAGTAATTAATAGAACTATTTTATACAAAATATGACTTTTTATTGAAATAAATGAAATTAATGTAACTTACTACAATTATTTATGCATTTTAATTCAATTTATAAAACTAACTATAATTAATTTGGAAAATATGCATTAAACTTATATTATTATGCTTAACATATTCCATATTATAAAACCTTTTAACATATACTTTTTATTACATTTCAGTAATTTTATCGTAAGAATATACAAAATTAATATTAAAGTTACAGATAAGAAAGTAAAGTAAGTACTCGGCACTAAAATATATACATAGTTTTATACATAGAGTTACAGAAAGAGGTTTTAAGATACAATTTTCGGCAGTATTTATATCACACGATGGGTTTCAATGAGATACAACCTGAGTTTTTCTTCCATAGTATATAATATATACCACATAAGACCAGATTTTAGTGTCATTAAACTTCGTCTGTCACTCACAGCTTTGGCTTTTTTTAACCTGACCAGTGACCATACGTTTGTTAGCCTGACAAGGGTCGGCTTATACAAACACACCGGACTTTAACGTGTTGGCTAGGCGATTCTCCTTCGATAACTCGACGTGTAATGAGGTCTCCCGAGTTTTGTATTCGTATATGTAAAGTGATTTAATTTATTATAAATTAGTATTTAATTTATGAATTAAATTATTTCAACAATAACAATGTATTGTAATTACATTATTTAAATCCTTCTTGCATTACAAATATTAGTATTTATTGAACAGTTTCGACATTAATATAAAATAAATACATAATTAAATTATCTCATTTAAAAGATTACAAATACAAACAATAATGACAATACACAGGCTGATCCTGAAACGAAACACACTTACGTGGGCCACTATGGCGGGTTTTAACACCATGTGTATGGTGGACGATATCCGGACGGAAACAACATAATCTATCGTCAGAAATAATAATAACATCAGCATATGCTTTCTTCCCTAAAGGGTTGGATGGAGAAGCAACTTACACACCGAGTTTCATCAAGTTGTATAATATTGTCGCACCATGTATTATAGGCAGAAACTGTCGGCCATATCGGACACAACCTCCAATCCCAGGTCATATGACTTTTTGAGAATATATTATCCAAATGTGAAATGTCTAATCGAAGCATGGACTACAAGAGATCGCTAGTTTCATACACTGCTACATCTGGAGCAATACGATCATTTATGAAAACATAACCGTATTTAAATTAATTTATTAAATATCTATAGTGTAGTGGTTAAGTACCGAATAGTCGGCTATCAATCGAGATGCCATGGATTCGAATCTTAAGTAGAGCACAAATATTTGTTTGAATGCGAGCAAAGCAGCGAGACACATGTAGTATGATGAATTAACATAAATAAAAGCTTATTCTCCTGAATTTAGCACGACTCGAGAAAAGGAATGGTCAAGTATTTTAATATTGTTACCGTACTTATCAATGAATTCTCGTATAAGGTAAATGAATATACATTCTGGACTGCGGTCGGTGACCACAGAGACAACCATACTCGTAATAATACAGCTAAGTTCGTCCCATTAATATTCATTATATAGGATTACCTTGACACGGCCTTATTAATGAAACGTACTTGCTTTTATGATAGTAACATTTTACAATAAAAAAAAAAAGCAGCGATAGCCTAGTTGGGTGTGGAACGGACTGCCGAGACGAATGTCCGCAGGTTCAAATCCCAAGGGCACACACCTCTGACTTTTCTAAAAAAATCATGTGTGTATTCTTTGTGAATTTATCGTTCGCTTTAACGGTAAAGGAAAACATCGTGAGGAAACCTGAACATCTGAGAAGTTCTCTATAGGAATTACGAAGGTGTGTGAAGTCTACCAATCCGCACTAGGCCAGCGTGGTGGACTAAGGCCTAATCCCTCTCAGTAGTAGAGGAGGCCCGTGCTCAGCAGTGGGCAAGTATATAATACAGGGCTGATATTATTTTATTATTATTTTACAATAAGGTACTTCTACTAGAGATATTATATAAAAATGTAATTCCAAACAAAATAAGTCGCCTAATGTCACTAATAACATCACAATATCAGTCAAAATAACACTTACGTACTCACTATATTCGCAGTAAAGCATAATAAAATTATTAAAATCAATTTCGTATTAAAGTACCAAATTATTTTAAAAAATAAAAATCATTACTGAGATTTTTAGCGATATATTCGGCATTCCTTAATAATTTTTGGCACAATCTTAGCAGATGTAAAGTCGAGTATGTAGTTTAGTATTGCAATATCAAGATGACAGTGTGTCCATTCATTAAAATTCAATAGGTGGTAGGTTTCTCACACCTTGTTCGTCTGAACTAATACTGATACATTGTACATAAGTATATCTCACATAGTTGTTAGTAACGGAACACATCAGTGTTTGTATTTTTGTTTACTATAGTCCAATGACGAGACGAGGATGCCGCCCGCCTGACCATAAGCGACCGCATAATATTGAATACCATACATAACATAAAATTATAACTGCGTCGTACTCCACAGCGCTCGTCAACCTGAGATATAATGAAGATATGTTGTCTCATAATGCGCTAAAATTACGCTGCCTACAATATCCATCAGTAGGAACACATCAGAGATACACTCTGCTGCTTGGCGGTATTAATAAACATTGCGATGGTACCCTTTATACACTACCCTGGCACTTCGCAAACAAAAGACGTAACACTACTAAATGCCACCAGCTATACACCGCAACACTCATCATATCGGTTAGAATGCTGTTGTCCCCGCTTAATGGCATCTGCTTATTTTATGGCTTTGTAAATCTCAAAAGAATGAATCTACTGTTTTACCTACCCCTTTAGATACAAACACTTAACATGCCCTTGAGCATCGCCCGTATAATATCCGCATTAGTTATAGAGTCCTGTGACGTCACTGACGCGCCTCTACGTCGGGACTTGGACGTCGAACGGATCCAGATGTGAATCTACAAATGTGTTTGTCGAATGTCTTGTGACGTGTTACTGAACACAAGGAATTTCCGTACGATTCAGATTTCTTGAAGAAGAATGAATCAGTAAGCATATTGACGATAAAATCGGAAGATATTGCTCGATGACATGCTAGACGGATCAACCGGGCTTAAGCAAAGGAATAGGGCAAGGGAGTGAATCCCTATAGTTTATCTGCGTACTAAATATCCAAATCTACGCAGCCGTTTCAGAGTTACCTTATTAAATCTAAATAACAAATATTTCATAAACTATTTAATAATAAGATAACATGCAATTTTTTTTTGTCTCAACCATATCATTACTAGTTTTAATCGACTTCTTTACTTCTATATCTTTTACACCTTTCAACTATATTTCCTTTTTGAATGAAAGTGATTTTCATAAAAATATTTCTTATAAAAGTTACTTAAACCATAAAACTGTATCTTTTATTGTTACACGAACCGGTTTGCACGAACATACTGACCCGTTATAGCATACAAAAACTAGTCTGTTTTACGGAACGAGTTTTTACTTACATACATATTCATATGTTCACGGTCAAGAGGCTAGGGTTGACTCAGAGGTCATGAATCGATTCTCAGATCAAGTAATTTGTGGGTCATTTTAAAACGATATTAATATAAAAACAAAAAGTATGTGAAAGCATTTGGTGTTTGTTAAAAATAAACGCAGAAAATGCTGAACGGAATTGGGTAAAATTTGGCATACGGATAGCCGGTAATTTATTTCTGTAGGAAGTATTTGAAGGATATTTTATATTTTAAGACATGGCGCTGCCGCCGTACACATGGCATTATGTATCTTTATTCAGTATAGTGATTTCGAGACGTTTGTAGCAGGAAAGGTTTTTAACGCGGGTGAATCCGTGAGCAATACTTAGTTAAATAATTTCGTCCTATATTATATACTGCCTTACTGCCTACTGGGTAATTTCCACTCTATTAGTACTGAGTGGTTATTAGCTATTACTGAGTGGGTCTGAGATTTTTTTTTAACATGTGCCTACATTTATTGGCCTGACAAGGACCTGCTTACACAAACATACCGGACTTATGGGTGAGGGATTTAGGCGCTCACAACCCTTGAAAATTAAGCGACCTGAAGGCGCGACCTAACGATTTACGAACCTCGGCTCAGGACCATCACTGGGAACGTGTAAGCCAGCAATTAACACATATAGCTTAGAAAATATTATAGAACAAGAAATATCCTCTTCCTCTGGTAGTCTAATGAACGGGAGGTCGTCGTAATGATACGTTACGGTAAAAATATTAAACAATTCTTCGATGTGTAGGTTTGTTCATGATGATTTCCTTCACACTTATTGTAAGCCATTGATTCCAAAAGTGGTCTAAGTGGAGTCCCAGGGGTCTTGACGGGGGTCTACGTTGGCGTGACCAAAAAATAGGGGATCATAATTCGTAAGTGAGGGTCCGCGAAAAATTATCTGGTTTGATAGCAAAGAGCTAAAATGTTGTCTTCTATCATATTGATAGGGTTCGTAAGTCCAACATCACTGTTAAGTCGCTACCAGCGAAGGCTGGGCTGGAAAGTGGTGATGCACTTTTCCCGCGAAACCAAAAAGAAAGATCCACCGGAACCAGCAAAATTTTGAATGATTTCTATAAGAAAAAAAAGTTTGAAAACCTCTGTGGGTTGGTGGGTTGTAGGCGATAATTAACAATAAATTCACAGACGTATGCATTAACTGCATAATATCTACATCCGTCACGCTCATGTAAAAATAAACAAAGAAATTGAATTCATAGTGAAGAGAAAGTGTGGAAATAAGCAAGAAGATATAATATCCCTGTCAGGAGTTAATTTGTGTTAGGAGAATCAGTCTATTAAACTGAAACGTATACACTACCTGTATAAAACAGGTGAATTATTTTTCGATATACTCAAAGATATAGACAAAATCCAAAAATATCACTTTTGCTCGAACATCTGATATTAAAAACCAGGCAAATGAGAGTTTGACTCGAGCACTGAGGGTTCCCTACAAACGTAGATAAGGTATTCTGTATTATTGTATATAATATGTAAGTTTTAACCTGAAAAAATTAACTTTGCCGTTCGATCCTTTAAAACAATTATTGCACCATCCACAAATAATACAGTTGTATTTTTTTCTTTACATGTGCTGTATGACATTGTTTCATGCCAAACTTCATGATTTTAGGTCAACGGAAAGTACCGTACAGGCTTGAATTGCCTTCTGAAACCACAAACATAGCAACATGAAGGGCTATATTATCTTTTGATCGCGTTACTTTAAAAATATGTTTTTTTCACAGCTAAAAAAACATAGTCCTGGATATTTAATGGATTTTAACTTGATAGCTCTACGCGTTCCTGTCACCAAATCAAACAGCAATTAAAAACTTTAGGAGAAGCAAAAGCAACGCAGATTGCTTGATGGCAGAATAAACAGCGTTTGTTTGTTGCCACAGACGGACGGACGGAAGTATTCTTGTATAACATATACCTATCTTATTGAATTCTTTGTTACATCACATTATTGATTTATTTATCACATATTTATTTGCTTATTTATCACATAGACCGAATTAGTTACTTAACCGTTAACCGCAGAAGGAAACAAATATAACAACACAATTAATAAATATAAACTGAGGTCAGTGACACTGGTTCCGCTCCATACTTGAACACCACTGATATTTCTCTTATCAATCATGAATACAATTGGCAACGATAACAAAGTCAACGACTCTGAGCTATTATTGGTTGAATTAGTTAGCCAATGAATCTTAATTATAACAATGAGTATTTATAATTTACTGTGAAAAAATATTAAAGCTGTAAGTGCGACTTTTTAATTACGTGTCAATTAATCGTGAATATATAGGTATATATTGCTCCTCTTATCTCTTATCAATTAATAATATTTTTATAACAACATAATAACAATTTGTCGTGCACTGTTACACACTGAACACACCCCTGGCACACCCGAATGCGCATGCGCGGCAGCATTACGTCACGTGTGAATTGAGTGAGGTTATGTCCGCGCCGCGACAATCCAAACATATAACGCAAGCGAGGAAAGTATAGACCACAGAGTCGACATTTACCCACATAAACTTATAATTTGATAAATAAATATTATTGTAAAATTTCCGCGCGGACCAGTAAGAACGCTGCCATTACTAACTACCTCGCATCGCCATCCAGCATCTGCACCAAATTGGAACTTTCGCAGGGGTGATTTGTATACACTATACGCTTCACTAACAGATATGGATTGGACTGACTTATATAATGAATCGGACATTGATCTTGCCTTGGATATTTTTACACTAGACTAAATTACAATATAAATAAATTCGTGCCGTTAAAAAACACACTTTAGGAAAACGTCAATTCACATATCCATCATGGTATACTGCTGAAATTATAAATAATATCAAACGTAAATATTATCATCACATGAAGTACAAGACCGAAGGAAAACAATTTAATAGGGAATTATTTAGGTTCTATAGAACCCATGTAAAGTTTTTGTTAAAATCTGCTTATGACTCATATATCAGAACAGTTGAACGAAATATAGCAAATGATCCAAAAACATTTTGGCAGTATATTAAAGATAAGCGAAGCACCAAACAGATAATATCTGAATATGAATATGATGGCCGGTCAGTAACAGGCCAGAATGCTGCAAATGCATTTGCCACTTATTTTAGTTCAGTTTTTCATCCCGGTGAACCCAAATTAGATTATAATGCAGCACAAAGAAATACTGTTAACAACTCCGCTCAGGTTATTATCAACAACATAACCTCGGCAGAATTACGACGGGCAGTCGCTCGCCTTAAACCACATTCTGCCTCTGGTCCAGATGAGATCCCACCTTTTCTGGTAAAGGATTGTATCTCAGTACTGGCGGAGCCTCTATTGTATCTGTACAACCTATCTTTGGATATGGCGAGGTATCCGTTGAGGTGGAAAACTTCTAGAGTAACACCAGTACCTAAGGGCAGTCCGAGTAAACATGTTACTATGTACAGACCAATAGCAGTGCTTTCGGTTTTTGCTAAAGTGTTTGAGTCGATTTTGGATCACAGCATAAGGCAGCAAATCGTCACCCACATTGCCGACGAGCAACATGGCTTTAGAGCATGTCGCTCGACAGCCACTACTCACATTAATTTTGTTGACTATGTAACAATACAAATGGACGCGGGGAGACAAGTGGACACCGCCTATTTTGATTTTAAAAAGCAGTCGATATCGTTGATAATGATATTCTCCTTTCAAAATGGCTTCAGTGGGTTTTACACCTAAATTATTGGAATTTTTCGCATCTTATTTGCGAAATCGAACTCAATACGTACGGTTGAGGTGGGTACGAGTCTGGTAGTTTCTATACTAGATCAGGGGTCAGCCAGGGCAGTACGCTGGGGCCGACACAATTTTTGATTATGATTAACGATTTGCCGACGTCAGTCAGCACTTCTCGCTGTTTACTATTTGCGGATGACTTAAAGTTGTATTCGGCTGTAAGTGGGCTTGATGATTGCAAAGCCATTCAAAATGACATAAATGCTATTGTCGCATGGACTATCAATGATAATAGGATAGAACGGGTAGATAAAATAAAAGATTTAGGACTGTTACTGGACTCAAGATTGGACTTTAGGCAGCATATAATATCTACCTGCGAAAGTGCCAGTAAAATTCTCGGGTTTGTAATAAGGGTATGTTCCACGTTTGATAGTTGTAGAGTTGCTTTAACGCTATACAAAGCGTATGTGCGCAGTAGACTCGAATATAATGCATTGGTCTGGGATCCATACCAAAGTATATATAGTTTAGGAATCGAACGAATTCAAAAAAATTCGCTCGATACTTGTACAAGCGAATGTATGGGTATTATCCATATCTGTACCCATCTATGTTTATAACGGGGATGGTGGGGCTAAATACGCTGGAGTATAGGCGGAAGCTGTTACTTTTAGTCCATTACTACCATCTCCTTATAAACAAGGTGGACAATCCGACCACGTTAGAACAAGTGGGTCTAGCTTGCATTCCGGCTCGATTTCTGGTCGGAGCGGAGAGCGCGGATGGTCCGCGTCGGCGCAGAAGGATGTTCGCGGCGCCACGAGGAGTGCGCACGCACCGCGGTGCTGCGGCGCCTACCGCCCGCGCCGTCGCACTACTCAACGCTATGCACGCTCAACACGCAGATCTAGACCTTTTCATGACAAACCCCGCCATATATATAATGTAATTAAGCTGTTCCTAGATAGTTTATAATAAGTGCACATAGTATATGTATAGGTATTAAGTTTTTAATAATTATTTAATTTTAGTTAAGAAATAATGATATCCTTTGTTTTATAGAGTTTATATTTGTTAAATTTTATGTTTGAAATTTTTGTTAATGAAAATGTAAGTGTTTTGGTGTCAGTACTGTAAACTTACATTAATTTGTGATAAATAAATAAATAATATTAATGATATTAACTGAAAAATTATAAACTTCTAAATTCTATGCAAAGCTTACATTTGCTTACAAACAACGGCGTACGCTAACCACTATTATATTTTTTTTAATACACGTGTCCTCTAGCGTCATGTCAGTGCTATTGTACTTACATGTTTGTTTATTGTGTGCAAGTGGAGGAAAATTGTAGTTTTATGTGGGACAGGTGAAACATAAACATTGTTCACTCATTCCCCACAGAAGAGGGAATGACGCGCGGGTTTCCTTACGGCAAGGTCAAATGGAGCAATCGTGCAAGTATGAAACATCTCAGGTATTGCACTCTCAAAATCCCTATTACTAACCAGTTTAGACTAAAGTACAGCGGGCACAGGACAGTTATTGGAGCATTTATTGTTGCTTCACTTCCTCGCTTGAAGGGAATGAATCACGTACCAGCCACTGATACATACATTTTGAATGTTTGGAGTTTGAATTTTATGATACTTTTTTTACTTGAAAGCTGGTGCTTCCCGTATGGTCGCGATCTATCCTTGACTTCGGAGTTACATCAAAAAACTCTTAAAAATATGTCGTCAACATAGGTACATTTTGAATGTTTAAATTACTATGATAATATTGTCATTGCCCGTAGCCCGTAGTTGTGAGACGCGAATTTCATCAGGTGTAAAGTTCATGATTTGATTCCTAAGTTTATGCCGTGCGTAGGTAATCAACGTTTTGTGAGAGTTTTTAAAGATGCAGGTAAATAGAGTTAGTGGCCGACACGACGATAGGGTCGCTATCGTTCTTATTTTGGGACGAAAGCAAGTTCAGCATCAGCACACACGATGGGGGTGTGTTAGTGTGTCTCTACCCTTGGGGATGTAACTGCAAATGCTAACTTAAGGTTGTTCAATTACAAATAGACGATCTTGAACCGGATTATGAAATCATCACCACAAATAATTCACGCTCCTAGATTTTCTTTATTGTACATCGATTCATGTTAACTGTTTGCTATCAATTGTATATAAGTTAAAACTTGATGAATATTTCTATCTGCGATCTCTACATTTCATCTCTAACATGGGAGAAAGTTACGTCACACTTCAGACGATCGTCTTGTACTAATATCATGAAGGTCAACGTTTGCGAGGCTGTTTGTATTTATATGTAGATTTAATCATACAATTTGGACCTAATGTAGTTTACAGATATAAAAGTGCCTGGTATGAATTAGGTCACGGGCGGGACCTACAGCTAAACTAGTATTCCGCAGCACTAATGTGTAATATCTTTACTACAATATAAATGACTGTTAATCCATTTAATCAGTAAGTAAGAATATTGAGCGTTGCGTAGATACCGAAGACTGTTTATATTTAATTTGTATTCGACAAGCATGTAGACCGGGTCTCGCACCGACGCGACGCACCAAAACATTGACTCTACCAACTTGTTAGACTAGTTTTTGTTTATTTTAATTCATTTTTTATTATCATATCCTTGTTTGTATAGTCTACGCTGTGACCCGTAAGGTTTTCAAAACTATTTGATTTATACTTTTTAAGATTTAATCATTACTACATAATGTCCTACTGCGAGTATAACAATAACATAGACTTGTATTCTTCAATTAGAGTTTATCATCGTAGCTATGTTAATATTGTATTTCGTACCTACACATTTTTTTTACTCACTCTTTAACAATAATTTAAGACCATGGTATTCACCCGATATCATAAAAAAACGATTTTGATTTGATACATTATCTTAATGCGTACTATATAACTTCCGAGCGGTTAAAACGTAAACTTAAACAAGTATTTATCTTTAGCCTTATATTGGTTTATATGTTTTGATAAAATACAACACAAAACTGGATTAGCGCGAGTCCGAATACGAATCACAGCATGGTAAGTGGAATGCAGTCCCCGTCAAATAGCAAATCTTGACTACGTGCAACCGCAAGAACCAATCGGTCATACGATTCGTAGTGAGTTACAAAAATAACGATGCATTCAATTTACATAAACGTGATTACTTAGTACCAACTGTTCTAAGTAC
This sequence comes from Manduca sexta, assembly GCF_014839805.1. Classification (NCBI taxonomy): domain Eukaryota; kingdom Metazoa; phylum Arthropoda; class Insecta; order Lepidoptera; family Sphingidae; genus Manduca; species Manduca sexta. The sequence continues at coordinate 11,528,874 of NC_051129.1, forward strand.
TCTATCATCATTGTCCGACATAAGACACAACACAGTTACTGTCTCTGCAAACAATGCGTGACATAAGCTATCTTCAATATTCACTGTTTAAAAGCATTGTCAACAATCGCTTTACATGAATGAACGTGTACAAGATTGTTGGCCTGTGGGCTCGTCACTAGACAGGGGCGCCGTGACGTCACGTGCAGACGAGCCCCAGCGCCTCGTGGCTACCACTAATCATTAGTTGGCTGACGGCCAATTTACGAGCCACGCGCCGCGGCCGTCCATTCATTATCATATACAGCTCTAGGCATGCCGTAGACATCGCAACATCAATGAAATGCTTTACGGTCACAAGATGCACGATATACAAACAAAACAATGTCAATCATAACATAACGTAGGAAAAATATACTCCCACTAAGAGTATTTAACAAATATATAATGTGCACGAAGTTAACACTCATTAATTGTCAGTGCACTTTACATTGGGACTACACAATAGCATCGTTTCCACTCCTACGCCACTCGTTTACAATTATCTGCCGTATTGTCTTACCAAAATACACAAAAAATACAGTCCAATATTTGGCCCACACGGCATCACTACGAGTCACACCAGCGCACTCTCACTAGTACCGTTAACACTGTCACTAACTCCGGTTAGAGAAACACAAGTAAAGTGTTAAGATTTGTCGGCACGGGCGTCGTAGCGCGCGGTGCAGCGACGGCTGAGCGTGTGACCAACCTCCGTAACAGACGTGTGGCGCTGTGTGTCGGGCCGGTGCCCAATGGCGCGCGCGGCTCGCGGGCCTGCGCTCGCCGTGGCGAGCCAATCAGATGTGACGCGCGGCGCTCGACGGCGAGAAACGCTGCGCCGGCAACAAGAGTAGGGACAAATATAGCCAATAGCCATATAAACTCGCGCTTCACACCATGCTTACACACCGTTCGTCACTCAGCCTTTCTGAGATCACGCGTGCCACCAAACGATACTCGCTACAATCGCAAACTAAGATAAAAATGTCGTGTCAAAAAATCGTATTCATAGCCTTATTGTCTGTGGCGACGGCGGCGCTGATCCGCAAACGGTCCGCAGAGCCCGCAATCAGGTTCCTCTCGGAGGTAGCCAACAAAACCATGTGCCCCATCAATGTGACGATCGATGAGAACGAGAACCGCGTGCCGCGGCGGATCAAGCTGCTCAAGTGCGCCGAGAACCCGAGCCGGCTGTGCGCGGAGCACCAGATGACCCACGGCTGCTGCCGGCATCACCACCATAACGTCTACACCGAGTGCGTCGAGATCTACGACTGGGTGCAGGTCACGTACATCGGCTCCGACGCGCCCTCCACCATCAAAGTGGCCGTCGGGTGCACCTGCTTGATAGAAGAGACTTCCACGGCCAAGGAGATATCGTAGGAGTCGGCCCGTGACGCACGCCCGCGCCCGCGCCTCCCGGGCACAACTGCTCAAAGTTCCTACTAGTATTATACTGTATACGTTAGCTTGTAAGTTATTTATTATTATTTATGACGGTTGTGATGGCAGACTCTGTAGTCAGTGATATGTAAAATATAGTAATATAGCATGTGGTGATGTACATAGTACGCGAGATGCGTGGGTTATGTGTGTGGACGCAGGACGCCGGGGCGCACGCCGCCCTGCTCGCCAGTCGCGGCACGCGCGCCCGTCGCCGCCTTACACGACTATCGTTGTTGTTGTTGTATTAAAAATCATTATTAATTGTGGTCGTTTCATTATTTAATTTATCAATATTCAAATTAGATAAGAAAATATATTACAATAAGTATTTATTAGTTATCATTTTCACAAAAGCTTTTGTACGTCACATTAAGGGATACGCACACATTTCACTGAACACACATTTCACACGAGTCAATTTGCATAACGATTTTGAGTTGCTCAACTGAGCTAGACTGTGTTGGAAATCCCAGAATCAAGTGGGTCAGGCTTTGCTGATATTAACCGATCTTTAGAGATGGTGGCTATAGCACAATATCGAATTCTCTCACCGAGCCATTAAAATGAAATTATCCGGTTTTAATACACCGCACCAGTTTCTAAACAGACTAACTGTTCCAATAACCGAGACCAAAACAAGCAATCAAATAATCAACAATTAAAAACGATTACTACCATAAATTATATAAAAATTGATGAAATAAAAAAAGGCATATAATAAAAATGTTAGGACGTACCAAGAGAGGCTCTTTGTAAGGCTAATTATTAAGAAGTAATACTTATTTGCCATATGATGAAAAATCCTTCTACTGAGACAAGGATTGAACCCAAGCATACAGACGTGGAGACGAGGCGGTCACGCCAATCTTTTTTAAATGAGGACCCTCATTTTGATAAATTAATACGTCGACGTTAAAATTATAATAAGCGCTTACAGGAAATGTAAATCATCAGGTAAATAAATTATATTTTTTTATTATTTTCATTTGATATTTCACTATGAATTTACGGATTTTTGAGGATGCTAAACATATTTTTTTTTACATTATATCCATTGTACTAAAAATATAATATGAACTTAGTGTTAAAAGCCAATGGTTCCTTGTAAGGTGAATAAACAAAATTACAGTTGGTTTTGCTAGGGCACAAAGTTCTTACAAGGAATATCATGGAGTCACGAAACTATTGATTTTTAGTTTTTAATTGTAAATAAGTATTCGGAAGGTAAAGCTATGTAGACATCAGTTAATAATATTATTACTTGTAATAGAACTTTAAATATTTTAATTTAAAAATTTGGCCTTACAAGGTACAGGACTCATAAGGAAGCCATTTTGACCGTTTTTTTTTAACTCTTTATGAAATTTATTTGAAACTCATTTGATAGTAATACTCGTGAAATATATTTTTAAAACATTACCACGACTACATTCTTAGTTCTATGATGGCATTCAAGTATTGTTCGTCGAGTATTTTATGTGAATACATTATGTTAACAATTTAAGGTTTTGTTTAGTGAAAGAGCCTTCTGTGTAGTTTAAGTATCAGGCGATATTTGATCATCGCAACGTTATTTTTAACTGTATAATTGCATGTAGTTTTATTCTTTGTAAAGCTATTTGAAAGAGTGTAATAAAACTTAAATTGTCTCTGCTTAAATAATTATCAACTCTATAATAAGTCATAATGAAATAAAGTGTTACTTAATACGTTGTTTGTTCAATTTATGTAGTAAATAAAATAGTAGGGTTGTAACTGTTATTTAGTTATTTAATATATTTATTACTAATACAAATAATACATTTAACAATTTATTAATGTATAGCTCATAAATAGAAAATCGCTGGAAGCATAAAAATAAAATTAGAGTGAAATGTTTTACTAACAATATTTCATAGTAAAATATTTCAATACAAAAAAAAAGATTATACTGTCCCATAACTGGACATGAACATCCTGTAAAAACAGAGCGTAACATATTATTGTTGTAGCCTTCTCATACAAGTGGCTACACTTCACGTACCTTCGAAACTCTTACTTTTCTATAGGAGCATAATATTGAATGTTATTTGCTTTTTAAGTGGCTACACTTCAGGTAACTTTGAAATTTTCACAAAGAATATTCGGACAAGTTCTTTTCTGCAGGCATAATATTGAATGTTATTTGCTTTTTTAAGTCCTTTAATTCTATACTTAAAATTTTCTTATTTTAATGCTAAATGTACATATTACTATGTTATATACTATAATTTCGAAATAAATAATTAAAAAACTTTTTTGTTTTAATAAAATTTTCCGATCCGGGATCAAATTAAATTATTTGTCTACGAAGGCGATTAGGTCACGCACGGAGTTGGTGAGACACCGGAAAAGGCAGTACCTAGACAGCACCTGACACGCGTCACCGCAGCGCTCGAGCACATGACTCACTGCATTTTTGAAGATTCGCACAGAGCATCCACCGCATATAGCCCATACAAAGTATTATGTTACTAAATTGTTATGTATTAAAATTATGACATACCCAAACATAAAATCATAGGCTGACATCTGCCTCTCCAGTAGGGTAGACAGAGTTGTAACAAGAACACTCAATAAAGTTTATTTTGTAATTACTTGTATGAGGCAATCCTATCGTTGTATTGTACACAAATTGTAGTTTCACGACGCAAAAAATCATTTTGAATATTAACATATCATTAATTCATAGTCCTATCTATACTAATATTATTGTTTCTTTGAACAAGCTAATCTCAGGAATTATTAAACAATTTTGAAAAACTTTGGACTAATAGGACTATATTACTCTTCAGTGTGATAGGCCACCTACTTTTTATCCGGGGAAAATATTTATCCCGCAAATTCATTTTCACTTGAGTAAACCGGAGGCAAAAGCTATGGTTAAAACTACAATGAAACTGGTTGAACGGCTATTGAAACCATCTGTCCGACATTTTTTTTACCTAAAACTTTATCCATTCGCCCAAATGATAATTGTCCTGTCTGGTGCTCTGTAATGTATCTATCTTTAGACTTAGCGCTGCATATGCGTATTGTATCGTACTCAGTTCAACTTTGTAAGATGTGAGCAACAGTATCCATAACACAAGTTAAATCTTTATTTGGATACCGCAGTTCATTAACACTTTGGTTTCTAATTGTTACGTACATTCTATTAATTTTTAATTTCTGTGTTCGATCGCCTTACAGCTGTAATAAAGAATTAATTTCATTTATTCGTACCAACTAACTTAAGGCGAAAGGCTATCTCGTCTTAATATTGAGTTGAGTAAAATCAATTAAAACAAAAATATTTAACGGCTTTTGTAGTGACTTCTAATACTGTGGTCACGGGGCGGATTAAACTTGGAGGCTACTAAGTCTGAAATATTGAGCGTCAAGAGAAAGTTAAACACAAAAACGGACGAAAAAATCCATAAAGTAGTTTTATTCTAATGTCAAACCTTCACGTAAACATTTAGAAATGATTATGAGTATTTCTCAACAAAAAAATTACGTAACGAAATAGAATAAAAGTTGCCATACTGAATGGACATTATGAAATAGTGTAATAGTAACGAGTGACTTCAAATTTCCATATTATGTGGGATTTCATTTTAATTTGCGCACTTGAAAACCCTAATTGTTTTAAGATGTCTCTCGATAACTTTTTAAAAAGTCGAACAATTGGAAATACATCTAAAACATAGATTATTTTAATTCAATTAGATTTTGCGCGCAACGCTGTCCATGTACAACTACGTTCCATTAAAATAAGACAGCCTGTACCACTTACAAATATAGGTTCATATTTGTGTATTCCAACAAAGAAATAAAAAACTCAACGTCGTAATATTTAAAAAAAAAGTTAAATAAAAATTGTAAGCGTCTCAGAGCCACGCTGGGTAGTTTTGTGTAGACTATGGGCTTGACTGACTAGATAAAATTTGGAACGTTTTCTTATCACTTTCACCACTTAAACATGGTTGCTTTACAACCGAGGTACAGTCAGCCGCTATACTAGCTGAAAATTTCTTAAACTTTTTTCGAAAACGCTTCTTGTATGTTAGCTTCAACACAAGTATTATTTTTTCAACCCTTTGAATTTTATTTCACTTTAGAAAAACGATAGTTGATAAGAACACAAAAAGTTTAAAGACTTGAAATTTTGAATTTATTCAGCTACTTGTGTTGTTGACTGCACATACCACCACGGCCGGCAACACTTAGGTAATCTGAACTAAACAATTCATGACATTACAACCAAAACCGCATTTTTGGTATTACTTCTCTCGGTCGCGGTACAATCATTGGTTTTACCCGACAATAAAACAAACATTCTACCTCGACAGTTTATTGTCCGAACTAAATCCTAAGTATCGTTATTCACAGTATTTTAATAGCAAAGTTACACGTATTGCAAGCACAAAGGTTGAGACGAGCACGTGGTACCACTAATATACATGTAAAGTGGTATTCGCCGCCCAGTATACTAAACTATACTATAATATACTAGGTACTATACTAGATCTGTTTTTTATACTGTCCCACTGCTGGACACGGGCCTCCTTTACTATAGAAAGGGATTAGGCTTTTAATGAACCACACTAGCTGAACCTTAAAAGAAACAACAAAATAATTTACCCACTAAATAGTATTTCTTTAAGTGATACGACTATACATTATTTGAGGTCTTGAGTTCGAATCCCGACTAGAGCAAGTATTATAATTTTTATGCTAACTATGTCAGAAACTTAAATTTCTTCACCCGATATGGCGATAAGCTTGCCCTTTACCACGTCGTAGGACGGAAAACGTGTGGCAAATAGTGGTTAAACTGGTTACGCCTCCGCCCACCCCCTCAGGGGATAAAGGCGTGAATATGTGTGTGTGTGTTTATTAGAAAACGTTAATTTGTTATCTATAGTAGACCTTTATTTGATGGCTTTACACACATAACTATACAAAGTTTACACGCGCCCAATGTTTATGCTGCCGTATGTTACACACCGACGCAGTGAAGGCGCTGTGTTAGATACTGAACTGTGGTGTGGTAGATATCGAAACTAAAATTAAATCGAGGCAAAACTTTAAACTATTTTGCATATTTTAACATATTTGAACTTTCAAGTACTAATTCCCATAAATAGATATTAATTGGACAACTATCAAACCTATGTTTTGTGGAAATTATATTTAAAAAGCTACTGCGTTTAGGAAGGAACAATAATAGTTGTTTTGGAATGTTTAGGGGAAAAATATGTTTTTATAATCTTGATATTTTTTTACGTTAAAATTGATTAATCTTTAACTTTTAAATTTGCTTCAATTTAATTATAAAAATGTCACAAAAATTGTTAATTCCGTGCATCTCATCCTAAAAACACATCATTTTAAACTACAATCAGAATTCTTAGAGCAGTTTAATAAGGAATATTTTAAATTTTAAAAACGTTCTTAAATTTATATTATTCCTAAATCTTGCATATTACCGCCCGTATTTAACTCGTGCGCCGTAAATGTATGTATGGAACAAATGCTCTAGGCAGTTTGCTCAGGGGATAGCTTCAGACAAAGTGTGAATTTGTAATGCCTCTACGACAGTGACGAAGCGTCCATACAATCGGATTCCTACCGGCTTTCCTTTTAGGGTTTATTTACGTTTGTCTTAGTTTTAGTTTTCTGTTAAATTGGCCAAGATATGTTGGGCATTTTATTTCGCATCGGCCCCTTTTGAATAATGCTACCTTTCGCCACTGCTTTAAAATTTCATTTACCTTCCAAAATATTACACTGTTACAACCTTAAGGGCTTATTTCACAAGTTTCAAGTAAATTTAATTTTACAGTAATCGTATTAAACAAGAAATGAAGAGAATACTTACACTTTTTACTACTATTTATTTAGTAGCAAGGATGAGTTTGACTTTTGTATTAGATCGGCTTAAACATATGAGTGAACCTTTACGTAGAAGTTGTCAAACAGGCCTTTACAGTAGAGAGTGTCTTTGGCATAAGTCCGCGAATTTACATATTTTGTTTAAAGTGCAACTAAATAAATTAATTAATAAAATGCGCCCTATTCGTTGCCTTTAAGGCCGAATCATATCATCTCTGTATTGAGAGTGTTATTTGGGGTGGAACTCACTAATATCAGCTGACTCAATGACACCTTTACCGACCCACGCTACTAAATGCAACGGGTGATCTAAGATATATATGGGTTAAGAGCGATAAACGATATCTTCAAGATAATCTTAAAATATTATCTTCTATCCATAAAATTCCGAAGATTGGGTGGGTGGTTCTTAAAGAGCAGACGGACACCTGGCTTCATGCCAGGGACTAATCTAGAGATTACACGAACCTACGCTTCCATACAGGTCAACAGTTCTTATCCGCAAACCTACGCTCATAGTTGTCTGTTCTAGCCACTACAGGAACTGTGAAACTTGGATAGCCATCCCACGCAGTGAAAATGCGCTGATGAGCGGTTTTCACCCTTTGTTTATCTTATCACCGCAGATAATGTACTAAACATGCAGTGATGAACATATTAATAATATTTTTTTATCTTGGGTTTCGAACCGTGAGATTCTAGGTCGATACTGTAGAAGGCATTTCTCGGGCATTTAAATTAAATCTTTTGCTAATGAAATTTATGTTGGGCTATTTTGAAAATTTCAGGCTCTATATTTTTCGTACGTTTGCTGCTCGAATTTCTCCGACTGGTAGAGAGCTTTCGAAACGTAAATGTCAAATTCAAATGAATCGTATCAAAAGTCCAAGCGGAAAATAAAGCCAGTTCCAACAATACAACACCAGTGCATACCAGAGTATATATTTTTTGTGTCTAGAGGGGGGCAGCTACCCTCCCTTGCTCCCCCTAGCTGACGACTATGAGTTACGGTATATTATTAGTAACCCGGTTTTTAATTAAATTTATTAATTATAAAACTCGATATGTACCATACAAAAACAAACCTACCGTCTGAATTGCCTTTACATACTGCGTTCTACTTCAGCAAACCTCGATTATTTTTAAAATCTACTCATAATTATTATCTCATTATACATATGTCTTAAATGTGTATACTACGTTTCTTGTAACATTAAAAGTCAGGGTATTTCGGAGATTAAGTTAATGAAAGAGTTGTGTACATCTCTAAGGTTCATTTAATAATGCCTTCGATACAAAAACATATATTATATACATTCTGTTAATCACCATGTCATATGTTACCTTTATTCAGAAGATAAAGGCGTGAGCTCATTTGTTAGCCCAAATTTCCGCGAGGATAACGATTTGTTGGCGAGAACAAAACCCCAACATATCACAGATCAAGGTAAAACAATATCGACAGTCATCCACCTACACTTAGGTCAGATTACAAAAGTGCAATTGCATATTCGACGCCTACACTATTTTTACCTCCACTGACTATCATCTGCAACATTGGAACTATTTAGAATCATTAACACTGAGTTTTATCGGCATCTTTTTGCTTTTTTAACTTGAAACGATGTTTACCCTGGGCGGTGTCCCGAGCAAAAACAACATATTTTTTTAATAATTTAACGAATAAACTGCCAGACTTGAGAGAGGAAAGCCCTGCAGAGACGAAGGTCGCAGGTTCACAACATAAGTATATATAGCTTTGTATGCTACTTACGAGCAACTGATGGATCTGCGTACAAAACTTCGAGTCAGTTGTCAGTAGCCTCGTGGACGAAGGACTAATTCTCTCAATACGCAATACCAAAGGAGGCCGGTGAGCATTGGTGACACGAATATAAACATAAACGTACATTATATAATTAAGTAAATCCATAATATATGATAGACGCACCCCCGATCACAATTGCACGTACGCCATCATGGACGCCGGGCGGGCACGTGCACGTGACCCCCCCCCCCCCCCCGCTGTCGGGAACAAATCACAATAAAAATAATTAAATGACAATGTGAACAATCGACCACAGAGGTTTTATTATGGTTTAGCATATACAAATACCCGCGTGATTTATATTTAAAAAAAATATATAAATTTAATAATATTATGTAGTACCTACTTATGCTGACGTACATCACTAAAAGTAATTTTAGCGGCGTCGATGTACTCCATCCTCTTCCAATCACTGATGTAGGCTGCAATATTATTGTGCGCAGCGCCCGACACATAGAGGGTATGTATATAAATGAGACAATATTGTTAGGTATCGATACCCTGAGCAAAGACATCATCGGGCATGAATAGATATATTTACATAAATCTCCTTGTATAGCAAGTATGACACGCGACATGACACCGACCGACACACGACAGTGCGGTTGATCCAATTTCGGCAGTTTTCACACAAACTCGCTAATGTGTATAAATATAACACATCATAATATAGTTAGCGCGTTTTACACTATATAATATACTTACACATATCGGTAGTCGTAGGGGGAATATAAAGTGCCTGCACGAAACGTTGCTTTACCAAAATAAAGCTGTGTCGAACGTAAGTACACGTGAATTTGTACGTACGGTTATTACGATTTATTTTGATGTTATTAATCCGATTTTTGTTTTGTTTTTTTCATTTCATTTTATTAATTGTTAATAAACTTATAATCTAATTATCTAATAAAATACCTTAATATGTGAAAAGTAAATATTATTATGTGATTCTGTGTCATAAATATCCACGTACCAATCCAAAAAATTGTTAATAAATAATACAGGTGTCCCAAAAAATAGTGTCAAGCGGAGGTCCAGAGATAGATCACCCCTTGGGGTATCCGAATCACCCCTATGTATATTCCGCGATTTTTCATAGTTTTCGAGGTATGAATATTGTTCTTATTATTTTATTTTTATTTTTCTTTAATAAAATTAAGACGCAAAACAGATTACAATCAAAATTAAAGCATATTATAAAATATACAAACATAAAAACTAGACTGTATTCCTGAAAACATTGCGCCCTTATACTAGTTAATTACTTAAAGTGCGGACTAAAATAAATTAAGACTATTAAGTACTGTGTAAAGCTAAAAAATTTAAACAAGAAAGTAGTATAAGTGTAACTTAAAAATATATGACTAACTATTGTGGGTAAATATTAATTGTTTTAGACCTCTTGAGAATGATCCAAATCTGCCAATCATAATGTCAAGGTTTTTGTGTATTTTTGCCAAGTCATTATACGAACGACACATACGAACCATCGGATTATGGAATGAGATGTTATTCCTATAAACTTGCAATGAGAAAACGTTTGGATTACGTATTCTGAATGAAGTGTTAAAATTTATTAAGGCCAGTAATTCGGGAGCATCAATATGTGAGTGTATAATTTTGTAGAGGTATATTACTTCCATGTAATTTCGTCTTAATGTAAGTTTTTCTACTTTAAACTTAGTTAGGCGTTCATTGTAGGAAGAGAGAGCACGCCCTAAGCCCATACGGAAGCACAGAAGCTTTAGCAACTTTTCCTGAACACTTTCAATACGATCATTATGGACAGAATAGAGGGAGACCAAATAACGGATCCATATTCAAGTACTGATCTGACCAGACTGTTGTATAACAGTAGTACACTATGACTTTTTTTGAATGGCTTGGATACTCTGAAAATGAATCCAAGTAACTTAGAAGCCTTGTTGCAGATACAGTTATAGTGATCGCGAAACGTTAAATGATCATCAAATATCACGCCCAAGTCTTTTACGTTATTTACGCGCTGGAGAGCACAGTTGTTGATGGAGTATGAAAACATGATTTTATTTTGTTTTTTTGTGAAGGAAATAACGAAACATTTATCAGCATTTAGGTACATAGAGTTGTTAGAGCACCAATCGACGACAATGTCCAAGTCATTCTGCAGACGGAAAGCATCTTGAGCGCAGCAAACTGTTGAATAAATTTTCAGATCATCCGCGTATAATAAGCAGGGACATGATAATTTATCTACAAGGTCATTTATAAATATTATGAAGAATAGAGGACCCAGGTGGGATCCTTGAGGAACACCTGATGTCACAGGTGTTCTGAATTTTGTAGACTTTTCGAAATGAACAATTAAATGTGTTTTATTTTTAAAAAGTACAAGACTATTTGTATTAGTTGTACTTTTTTGCTAGAAAAACAATCAGCTTCGTAACTTTAATGAAAATGATGAAAATGTTGGTGTAAAGTGAAAATTCTTACATTGTATGAATTATGACTTTAATTTTCTACTTTGAATTAAACATCTAAACGGGTGACTTGGTAGTTTTAAGGTTGGTCAAAAACTTCTCCAGACTCTCAACTTACATATTCTTAAAAAAGCATAGTCCTACATGAGGGCTACTTAAGCTAAAATCAGCCTTATAAGACAGCAAGGTGGAAATTTCTTAAAATTTGTCATTACATTATAATTATTTTTATTGACTTCTCATCATTTCTAAGGTTACCTAATTAGTTTGTTAACTAACCGAAAATAACAACCAGAAAGCTCTGAATTAAACATTTGCCATATTTTTAGGTTTAAGTTCAATTAATTTTGCAAAATTCGTTCTCGCGATTACAATGGGCCGAGGGGATAAGCGACCTAATTGAAGTAATAAAATATTATTCTCATGGACCTACCTTGACTTATCATAAGTGCAACTATGTACGGCTACGTGATGAATAAAGCATTTTATTTTATTGCAAATTTTTTAGACCTCGTCATAATCGAAATAGGTCTTTAAGTATTTTGCTTAACGTATATGAAATGGTACAAATGGTTCATAACAAGTATATCTAAATTAGGATTGGCACTTCCTGAAGCCAAACCGGAACGTTTTTATCTTTCCATAACAAAGAGTATGATCCAGAAAAAAAAGCTTAATATACGCGTCGAACCATCTATTCGCGATTCACGTTGTATATTCTTCCGTATACCACACACGAATCATAATACCAAAATTTGATCAAACGTGGGTTCCAATTTAGCTTTATTTTATTTTATTTCACTTAGTAGTAGTAGCTCTAGTTCTCATAGTTTTCACTAAGTAAAACACTTAGTGAAAACTATGAGAAGTTATATCATAAATAGGGTTAACACGTGGCAGAAGTGTGCGGTATTTGACAGGTAATTTAAGGTTCAAACAGGCGTGCGACCGGCGTTGGTCTAAAATAAACATTTTTGAAAAATATATCCTCTGAAATATATGTCTTCATTTTGTAGGATTAATAAATACTTGTCATCATTATTATCTGCTAAGTATTGCTCGCTAATAGTCTTTCGCTAATCGTCTGATCGCTTCAAAAGTACCTTAATCACTGTACCGATCCATACCGCAATCTTATCATCGGATAAAAAAAATAAGTATTTTCAACGGGAGTAAGTTACTAGGATAAAAATTAACCTTTGTGTTGATCTAAATCATGGCCTTTTTGTGTGCCATATTTCATCTTAATCCGTTCTCCTGTTTCAAAATTTACAAATATTCAAATATTTTCATAAACTTTCGCATTTATTTTAGTGTTGCCCAAATTCAATCTTGGTCTTGCAGTCTTGGTCTTGTTCTTGCGTTTTTGCAAGACCAAGACCAAGAACAAGACCGCGTATTTTTAGCAAGACCAAGACCAAGACTGACCGTGCAAGACTTGAGCAAGAACAAGACATAGCCTGCAAGACTCTTGCGTCTTGCAGCTAGGACTTAGCGCTATTTCACTGAGTAGTTAGGTGTAACAGTTCGGTGTATAGGTAGGTACGCTTAGGAATTCTATGAGACGCAACAAACTGTATCACTGAATATGAATAACTGGACCTATGCGCATTACGACTAATACCATAAACATAGCGAATAAAAAATATCTATTAAAATCAAACTGAGTGCATGCATAGCTATGTTTTAACCATCGGCACTTTGATAATGCGGCATCAAAGGTTTTGTACTTACTTCTCAAAGAAATTTGCCGCTCTTCGGAAGTACATGGTTATGATTCACGCGCCGGCGGCTTCTTTTGAAATCTAAAACAATCGTTGCCGCCACGCCGAAATCATAACATTTGACACTATTTGATTGCCGCCATAGGGCGTAGGTATACTCATGCAAAATAATTTCGAATTTTAAGAGTACCTACAGGTGTTCCAAAGAATAAATAAGTTTCAGAGTGCTTAGAATGAAAATGAATACATTATACTGATCACGCAAGTAGTATTATGATTGGGATAAAATGGTAAGGATAGCCCGACTAGAAATTTAAAAGTGCGACCAATGGGGCCCCTCTTGGGCTTCCCTCTTGGGGCCCACTTTGGGATGTCACGCAAAGCCCTCTTGGGCCCCATTGGGAAATCCCAAATGGGGCCCAATTAGAAATCCCCATCAGATCCCAATCTAAATTTATAAAAATCTAAAATTTCAAAAATCAAAAATAATTTTGAATTACGGACTCTGATGGTACTATAACTTTATATTTCGATTAGAAAGTGAACTATTGGTTGAATGCATCCTTGTCGTCAGTTGGGCTCGAACTCGGGTCCTCTTGATCATCAGTCGTTCACGTTACCACTGGTCCAAGCGGGAATATTACATTCGTCGCTTTATTTGATGTACATCGAATCAACTAGATGATATTACTAATATTGCAGTTAAATGTTTAATATTTGTTTCTGTTTTTTCGTTTATCTTAGTTAGATTTATTCAAGCGGAACTATTAGCAATAATTTACTATTTCAACGTGGGGATTTCCCACTTAAATCCCACTCAAGCCCCAATTAGGAAATGTTAACAATACTTTTTCATTTTTACTTTGGGATTTCCCACTTTGGCCCCACTCGGGTCCCAATTGGGAAATATTAATAATAATTTTTCATTTTACTTTGGGATACAATGATAAATCGTAAAACTCTTTTATTAAATTTCTTATAAGTTGAAGGTTCAATCTTTTCTAGACAGATAAGTATTGTTCTTTAAAATACAGTCAAGTTATTGTAATTAATTTGTTTTTACATGTTTTAGCAAATGTAAGCTTATAAATCATAAATGTTTATTAAGAAACAGTTACTTCCATGGAAAACGACATATAGGTCAGTTGATTTTTCGAATTTCTTATCAAATCTTCAGTTATTTATTAATCTGCTTGATCTTTACTATGGCTATGTTAATTCAAGCTCACAATGTTCCAATTCTAATACGTTTTTCTAAGATTTAAAGTAAACTTTAATAAATAGTAATAGACTAATAGGTAATTGCAAGACTTGCAAGACTCTTGCTGCAAGACCAAGACCAAGACCAAGACTGGGAGCGCAAGACCAAGACCAAGACCAAGATCAGGTGTATTGGCGCAAGACCAAGACCAAGACTGGCTAAGTCTCGTCTTGTTCTTGCATTTGGGCAACACTAATTTATTTACTAAGATAAAAGAAAAGAAATGTATTTACTTATTAACTTCAATTTTTTACTTTTACAGACATTTTTTGGGAATGTCGGGCATTTTAGGCAACCTAGAGGAGCACGCTTTTATTTATATATGGTGACCCTAGTCACAAGTTACAATGTGACGTCACCGGACTGTCACTCAGAACCAGCATGACGGTGTGACGCGCGGGTTTTGTGGCCATTTCCTTCCCATCAAATTTAATTATTCTATGAAAACGAAAGTAAACCACAGTTGTAAACATTGGAACGTCATTAAACAATAACGATAAACAAAAATTCACGTATGACATAAGTGGAACTGCGTGAAACCTTGTGCGAAACTTAGAGGAAAACACGCGCTTCGAAATACTATTACTTCCTTATATTATTGCTCTTATGGCATGCACAGAAGGTTGTTATTGAATGATTATTATCTTACTCTATGAATGGGGAAATTTAAACATATATTGACACAATTCTGTACAAGTTCACACACCTGCTATTGCATCATTTGTACGCCACGTCAAACGTGAATTTTGCGTAGATTAATCAACTCTGAATCTTTTTTAAAAAGAAATGTGTCAAGGCCTTCGAAAACCCAAAAGGAAAGAAGAAAGGTAATCAACTTCTCTTATTATAGGAAGCCAAGATAGTATCTACTTACTGTAACCAGATGCATGTGTTAAGAACATTTAAACGCTACAGATTTAAACAAAATACCCTCCAGGGCTAACTTTATATTGAAAATGGATGCATTTTCCCCTAGGACTTCCTAAACACGTTGACACTTGCGAAAATGACAATAATGACGCTAAATTGATGTT
This sequence comes from Manduca sexta, assembly GCF_014839805.1. Classification (NCBI taxonomy): domain Eukaryota; kingdom Metazoa; phylum Arthropoda; class Insecta; order Lepidoptera; family Sphingidae; genus Manduca; species Manduca sexta. Next base: position 11,544,545 of record NC_051129.1, read on the forward strand.
GCATTTAATTAGGTACGTGTCTATAAAAATATGCATAGAGGATTCCGCTTTACATCCATAACGCCTACTTAATGCGGTTTACAAGACTTCATATACCTATCCTTAATTTTCAAAATATCATGTAGAAATAGGCGCTTAAATATCGTACCCATCACAACAGATTAACGAGCTCTGGTCTGCGTGAGTAGTCTACGAGCAGTTCTAAAGTTTTCTTTAAAGCGACTGACTTGCCTAACTCGTAAGAATTAGACAAACAACCCATTTTGCCCAGCTTCAATAAAGCATTGTGGTAGTTGTTAGCTGAATCTTGTTGTTAACAGGCGATCCAGCTCCACCAGCCGACGTACACTTGACCTCCAAAACGTCAAATCATTGTCTCATCGTTAATTCTAACAACTAGGTATTTACACGGCGCATTAACATGTTGGGCTAACTCTGTAATAACATGTACTTACAAGGAACAAACCGATGTATATACCTCTTAAGCGTCACGCACATAATATACTTGATCGCATGATGAAACAAGGCGAGGATAGAGATAAGCTTTTTTTTTGCTGAATGGCGTCGAACTGTCATTTACCTTATGCGCCACGACTGCCTATAAATGGCAACACCGCAAGAACCTCGACCCACAAAGCACGGCAATCCATAGCGTTCGTTTTGGCACGTAGGATTTTCGTTCTCTGGTGTCTAGTATACTAATTATAATCCGGAAAACCAGAATGGTTGCATACCGCTGCCAGTTACTAGGAGCAGTCGTATCTGTCAAGAATACTTCATACGAAACGCTTATCATCGAGTGAACAGTGCGGCGTGCTGGTTCGGCTACATCATAGACTCACAAAAATTCATGAGAAGTGATAATTTTTGTTGTCGTTTCCGCAATAAATGAGGATTTTACCAATATAACAACCCGGTCTGAGTAAGTTTCCTGTTATAACAAATGCGATCCCTTTCAAAACTATAAATAAACGTAAAATTTATTCCACCAATTTTCCTTTAAATTATTATATTCGGAGTTTTTGCTTCTGTTTCTAAGTAGAGCTACTCGTCAGTTACCTAAAATAAGAACGAATACAATAATAATATAATTTACTTACTCTTTGTAAAACCTAATCCCTTTGTCTCTTTGGCTCTTTTTCTTTTTACATGAACCTGCATTTGGAGTTTTGGGTGAGCGCTTTAGGTGCTCGCAACCCTTGAAAAATATGCGACCATGCTGAGGGCAACTCCGTGAGTGGATTACGAACCTCGGCTCAGGACAGTCACTGGTAGAAGATGAGATATCAATGTTCTTGGCTCTAAATCTTTAACGTCGTATGGAAGAATCCAACAAAACAGTGATCACTTACATTGTTGATTAATAATATTTGGTAAAGAATTATAAGAAATAAGCAATTTCTCTCTATCACTAATACATACTCGATCTAAGTTGACCGAATTTTGTATTAATATTCAGTAGCGGCTTAACAGCCAATGCTAAGGGTTAGTTTCAGTAATAGTGTTCTTTATTATTGTATTATGTAGAACATTTTATACATTTATGTAATAACTAGCTTCCGCCCGCAGCTTCGCCCGCCTGGATTTCGGACTTCAAAAATGGAGCCGGTCGCGAACGTTCGAGAATGTTCGTTTTACGAAGCTACTCGCTACGTGATTCGCTAGCCTCTAGGTGCCAAGCAAGCCGCCTGCCTGTGCGTTCGCGACCTTATATATATACAAAAATAATCCTTATAGCATGATTCAGTATTCACGCGTGATGGCTTATTATTAGCGTATTTCATGTATAACATTGGTGTTTTTATACCGATTTCTATGATTATTTTTTATTGAATATTTAATAATGTTAACTTTTTTAATTAAGGATGACTGAGAGTGTTATAAACGTAAGAGTAGACAAATATAATGAGAAAGCTTCGGACTGCTAAGCTATCGGGAGTTACACGTGTTATTGTTAGTCAACCATAAAAGATAGACATATGCTGTTGTGGGATATTTTTTACATAATTTTAAGGAGAACATTTCCGTCATACATGATTTCTGTGTAGCTTTAACCATTTAGGCTGCACACACGACGGAAGCTTAAAAAATGGAGTAACTTCTCCCGTTTTCCCAACATTTCCCTTCACTGCTCTGCTCCTATTAATTGTAGCGTGATGAAAAGTATACTATAACCAGCACAGGAGTATGAAAAATAATTGTACCAAGTTTCGTTAAAATCCGTCGAGTAGTTTTTGTTTCTATAACGGTTATACAGACAGACAGACAGACAGACAAAAATTTTACTAATTGCATTTTTGGCATCAGTATCGATCCCTAATCACCCCCTGATAGTTATTTTGGAAATATATTTCATGTACAGAATTGACCTCTCTACAGATTTATTATAAGTATAGATTTCTTATGTTTACGTGAATATTCGACATTGAAATCAAACCAGTTAACAAATTTATTAGAGATAGCTTTGTTAAATTTTTACCCTGACGACTGCAGCCTCCACAGAGGCCACCCGGTGAGCATGAAGGCTACAAAGACTACAACATTAGGTAACATTAGGTATGAGTATACGAACAAAATTTTATTTTCTATATCTCTAGTATTATTGACATCCATGAGCAGGTATAAGTGCAAAAAATGATGCACTTAAGTAATTAATGGTATATTCTATTTTATAAACATATAAAGTAAAAGAGTTTCTCGGCTTATTAAGACGTATCACCAATGGTTTGGATATATATCTTCAATCTATTCGCTTTTTAATTAATATTTCATCCAAAGGCAAAAATCTGCCTCCTTCTTAAATGCATTAATATTTGTACTCTCTTCACAAGTTCCTAGTTGTATTTTACAGATTCCTTGCATGCTATAGCGCTGATGTAGATTTTAGGCATTTCACGTTTTTCACGTTTATTATATTTTTTTTAATTATATTTTACGAATTATATTTTACGCGTAGTATCGCGTCGGCTTCATACATTTCAATTCAGAGGTTTTTCAATTTTTCACTTCCTTTTAATTTTCTTATAAATTAATATTTCTATCTATCTATACTTATAATAAATCTGTAGAGAGGTCAATTCTGTACATAAAATATATTTCCAAAATAACTATCAGGGGGTGATTAGGGATCGATACTGATGCCAAAAATGCAATTAGTAAAATTTTTGTCTGTCTGTCTGTCTTTCTGTCTGTCTGTCTGTCTGTCTGTCTGTCTGTATAACCGTTATAGAAACAAAAACTACTCGACGGATTTTAACGAAACTTGGTACAATTATTTGTCATACTCCTGTGCTGGTTATAGTATACTTTTCATCACGCTAGAATTAATAGGAGCAGAGCAGTGAAGGGAAATGTTGGGAAAACGGGAGAAGTTACTCCATTTTTTAAGCTTCCGTCGCGTGTGCAACCTTAATGGTTAAACCTACACAGAAATCATGTATGACGGAAATGTTCTCCTTAAAATTATATAAAAAATATCCCACGACAGCATATGTCTATCGTTTATGGTTGACTCACAATAACACGTGTAACTCCCGATAGCTTAGCAGTTCGAAGCTTTCTCATTATATTTGTCTACTCTTACGTTTATAACACTCTCAGTCATCCCTAATTAAAAAAGTTAACATTATTAAATATTCCATAAAAAATAATCATAGAAATCGGTATAGAAACACCAAAGTTATACATGAAATACGCTAATAATAAGCCATCACGCGTTATTTTCATGTAAGGGTTACATAGGCTACTTTTTTTACGAAAAACGACGGAAACGCGGACGAAGTCGCGGACAACAGCTATGCTATATAAAATACCGAAATCGTCATAGGTTTGTCTATATTATTAAAGGAGTTCCTTCGATTTCACCAGGATCCCATCATCAGACCCTGACCGGACAATCGGACCACCTGCATACCACCATATATTAAAAAAACATCCCGACAAATTGAGCACCTCCTCCATTTTTGAAGTCCGAAATCCACGCGGGCGCAGCTGCGGGCGGAAACTAGTAAAGAATATTATTGTATTCTAACCCTTTATAGGCCAAGGTAATTTTTATGAGATGTGAAAATGTAGAGACATATATAATACCATTTGCCGTTACCGCTGAACCATTTGTGGTCCCTTGCCGGGTTACAAACACGCTTGGCAGATAATGGGGTTTCCCCATAAGGTTGACGCAATTAAGCCGTAGACATAGATCATCCTAATTTATAAAAAATGTAATGTACGAATTCGCTAATGAATGTGCGAATTGGCATATGCGATAATAAAATCGTTAGCTTGTGTGTGTGTGTGTGTGTGTTGGCCGGACAGCGTGAGGACAGCGTGCGGGCCGCGTGCGGGCAGGCGGAGGTTTGTCAAGCAGTTAGTGCGTTACCGCAGCTACCAATTGTGGCGCGGTTACATCATGCACAGCCTTGGCAGTGTTTGTCTCCCCAGCACCAGCTATACATAACTACACGTACTGAATACTAATGCAGCGTGGGCGCACATGCACTGAACTTTTCTACATTTTCAATCGTTTTATTTACCGTAGCTTTAAAGAAAAGGGAAAAGTTGCATTCACATTGTTTTATCTCCTTGTATCCTACTGCATTCTCATAGAAATGATAGAACTGTGTATAAAACGAACTTTGATGGAATTAGAAGCTTCCCCTTTCCTTTAAAGTCCTGTGTACATTCATGATTCTTTTATTACATATTATATTATATATTTATGTGGGAATGGAACGTTAGTGTGATGCTTGGAATGGAATGTAAAGTGTTTGAGCGAGATGAAAAGAGAGAAGTGTGAATAACAGACGAGTTTTGGAAACGACAGACTAAAGACGTCAGAGAGAAAAAATATTAAAAATGCAATTAACTTGAAAAGTAAAGTTTTATTTTGTAACTAATCCCACATTTATGGGTGATGAAGATCAGGAGATCTCACCAACGTCGGTCTACTAACTCTTGCGCCGATCTATGTCGAATTTATTTATCGTCATAATATGTGCCAGCATCTTCGTCCACGTAAACTTAGTATTAACATCACCCTATTATAAAACGCAATATACGGTTATGGCAACGTCATTATTACGGAAAAAATAAAATCTTTTGATCGTGCAGGCCCGTTTTGCTGAAATTAACACTAAATGTTACTTAGAAAATAGCTTAATATTTTCAGTAATTAAGTAGGTTCTTAACTCATATTGAGGGACTACTACGTTAATATGTATAGAGTAAGAAAAGATAGAGCATATAACCTGACCATGAAAAAAATACCCTGCTTTAGGGGTCCACTATTGCTTTTTGCGTTTTAAAATTAACATGTTTACCACATGGTAAGGTTTTTATTTCCGCAGTCATGCAATTTCTACTTAATAATAGCTATAAATATACATTAGTTTCGTTTAATTCTGTTGAAAAACCCGTAAACTATAAACCTTCCTTTTATTCAAGTATTTACCTAATAAATGTTTACTTAACATATTACCTCATATCAACATACTATGAACGTTTAAATTGGTAGAACAATACTGTAGCAATATACATATTTACCTGTAGCATGAATGAGTTGGCTTGATTAGAATAGTGCCATTCACATTAGTGAAGTGATACTTTTCGCAATTAAAATGAGTTTACGGAAGCTCCAGCGCCGCCTGTGATAACAATTCTCAATTCTCCTATAAGGAAGGCCGTAACCATATTCCTATCCATATGACCTCCACATCAGCGATTGTATTATGTGATGATAATGATTCTATGAGCAATAGAGATTCCTTATCATATGCCCGTGTGCCGATCTATACTATAAAAATACATACATTGATTTCGCCGGGATATTTGATCCCGCAGGCAAAGGTGTAAATCTTACGGTTCGTCGCAACGCCAAGACTATTCTGTCTAAAGTACTAAAGCCGCTAATGCTATGACAAACGTGTTTCCCGAGTTATCAAACCGAAGAATCGTAAATAAAGCAATTAGGAATACATCTTAGAGAAATATAATATATTAAATATCTTAAAGACATCATAAATTGTTTATACCTACATTCAATGACAATAAAATAATATGATTCTAAATATCAAAAATTCCAAATACTCGCACTTATAGTATTAGTAATAATATACGGAACTTCGTGCGATAGACATGAACCAATCATTATTACACGACAAGTATATTATTGCGCTGAACCCAAAGCAGTTCACGAGTAGGTTCGCTACTATAAGTACCTATAAGGTAAAATAATATTACCACGGATAGTGATCACATTGTGCCAAACTAGCTCGTCTACAACTTCAGCGTGAAGGTAGAGTCGGACTGGTGCCGCTGTCTCAACCCGACGCACCTTTACTGTTCTTCTTGCGAGGCAGCTACGACACATAGCCCCAATATAAACTTAAAACTGGAAAATCTATCCTGTATGTACCTACCGAATTTACCGTCGGGCCCTCGTTTGCAAGGCATTTGTTTTTAGTAGCGATGTCCCAGATAAACCCGCAAATAAACCACGCTAGCCTAATTAAAATATGCTAGAATAATGTACCGAATTTTAATCACAGCACCCATAAACATGGAGTAGGTACGCACCGACCTCGTGTATAATAAAATAAACATAATGTGCAAATTGGGAATAAACATCAAGTATTCATAGTTATTTAGATTTTTCCGCTTCCGTGAAGAATAAACAAGACTCGTATAAGCTTACGAGCAAAGTAAGGTTAAAATACCTCTCACACATTTCACGCTTTCCTACGAACAAACTCCTGAATAAATTCATAAAATAGACAATGCAAATTTTGAGGGAATTACGGGTAACCCTAAACTGATATAATTTAAGTAGTTCCAATAATTCCAAATGCATAATATATTATTACGTCAATCGTACTTCGCACCGATTATTTGAAAATTTAAAAGGAAACTTAGTGGAACCAAAGTACCTAGTCGTTATATTTCCCTATATAAACAGAATGTTAAAACAAACCAAGTCATTCAGTTGTTAGTTCGCAACAGGTTCGCACCGCGCCATCATGTCACAAACACTCGTGGTAATAGCGCTGTGCGCGATCTCGACGGTGCTAGTGGTCGCTCGTCCACAGAAACAGCACGCGCCGGTCGGCGTGGTGTCGCTGGAAGCCGCGGTCAACAGGACCGTATTGTGCCCCATCAAAACGTGGCGCAACTCTGTTGAAGGTCGCATCCCAAAACACATCGATATGATCCTGTGTGACGAAGAAGCCATCGACGAGTGCCCCGTCAGCTCGACTGAAAACAATTGCTGCAAGCGTATCGACAAGAAGCGACGTGAGTGCTACCAGATCGAAATAAACGTACCCGTGATGTACGGCGACCGACCGGATACGATTAGGGCGCAAGTGGGGTGCGCGTGCATCGAGATCGACGGTATCACCGCTACGGAGAGGACAGAGCTGAGCTGAGCGCGGTCACAGGTCCTGTGGCTCCCACAGGATGCCCTCTCCCACCACGTCCTATGAGCCACGTTACCATCGTGATTTAATGAAACGACTACTGGTGACGATATCTATAAGTACATTAGTAAGTAAATATTTGTGTTGAATGTAAATTATTTCGTGATTATAGTGTGATGCATGTGATTTAATAGTGTGTATTTAATTTATGTTTGAAAAAATATGTTTAAGGTAGAGATTTATATAAACGACTAGGTGTTGACCGATGGAGCCGTAGCTCATAACGCACTTGAACTATTTGCTATTCGGGGAACTACTTCGACGATCAACAGCTTTGTGTGTATAATGTTTAAATTAGAACTTAACGGATAATAATTATTATGTTTGATTCGGATTCTGACTAAGGCCTATTTGTTATATGTATTTAACAGCTTATTATAAGTTTGTAACTGCTGATTGTAGAACGACTGAATCCTATTAGCAGGTAATGTTATTATTTTTATATAATCACTTTTATAAAAATATAATAAAGTAATGTATAAAATATTTATTTTGTTTATTATGAAACATTTCAATCTAACAGACCAACAATTTGTTCATTTGTTTCATACATATCTAGAAGCGAAACAACGAGGCTCGTAGAAAATCATTGCTTAAAAATATGTATAAACATAACTATACCGCAGGAACATCTTCAGGCGTATATTGAAGAGTCTGGTGTTTAGCGCACCCTGTAAAAACAAATGAACAAATTTCAATATGGGTTACACTATTATGTTACGTCATCAACTAAACAGCGGTTTCGACTATTCTGGCGTACCGAATCTCTAACAAACAGTATTCTATCAGAACTGCAATTTACTTACCATCAGATGCAGAGCAATCAACGCGCCGCGTACGCATATAGCTTTTGAGAAAATGTTTCCACATTAAGTGTTCGTTAGAAGTAAACAGAAACCAACGAACGGACTCAGATGATATTTGGCTTCAACTTTTTTTCGCGGTAATTTCCTCCCATAGGGAATATTTGATTTTTTAAATCTGATATTGTAAATAAATGACGATAGAGTGCTAATGGCGGTATAGATCGCTAGCGTAATTTAATAACTTTTGTACCGCGCAATGCTTTTCGCGCGGACGAAGCTACGAGCAACAATTAGACTATATAGTGTATAAATTAATTTCTGTTCGTTAGCCTCGGTCAACCTCGAAAACGGCTAAACCGATTTGTATAATTTTGTTTGGTTTAGTTCGTTGTAGTTCAGGTTTAAAAAAAAATAACGAGAAAATTCCAAAACAACGGCAAAAACTAGATAAAGTCAAGTTGGGTTATTTTGTAAAATAGAATTCTTTTTGCATTCGATTTCTTTTTAATTTCCAATTAGTACCAATTTAATTTAATTAGTATGAAACTTTACGAGTTCGAAGATGCAGCAGGATATTCCTCCTTCCTTCTTTTCGTGTTGGGTAAAATTAAATGTATTTTAAAAGTAACAATAAAGTAAAAAATTAACTTCAAAAACCGTTACAATCCAAAAAATAATTAAACTTTACAATACAAGCAATTTTATATTTTGCTTTCAATTCGTGTTTTTATATTTATATCCACATTAATTGTGTTTTTGGATTCGGTGCCTACTTTAACGCACACTCACGCTCTTTGTTCCCAAAGGGGTAGGCAGATGCACAACTAGTGCACCCACTTTTCGCTGTGTGTATTCCGTCTCAAGATGTGATAGGAGTCGAAGCTATCCCCATATCGGCCACAAATCCCAGGCCCCGGGTTAATATTGAGCAGTAAAACTTTCACTTCTCATCACATTGCCCGACAGCATTGCACAAAGCACAGAGCAAAAGTCGTATTGTAAAGTAATATATCTATGCTACCAAAGGACAAACACGCAATAAAGCCCGAATAATCCAAATGTATAGGTAGTTACGTTGCCAGAAAACAAAATTCTCAAGCCGCGCAAACGGGGTTTTCTTGTGTTCGATTTGCCTGTCTCAGAATAATTTGAACAGAGGTCATTATCCTCGTATAATTTTCTAGATTCGTCCGCCGCTCGAATGATTTCAAAAGAATGTTTTTTTCGCGTAGAAACCCAGTTTCTCTGGCTTCTTGGAAGTATTACTCTGCAGTACACATACTGTGTACATAATACGGAAAAAATAAAGCATATTGATAGCCTCCGCGTGTTGAATGTTGTCGGCCGCGAAACGGAAGACCCCGGGTTCGACAACTGGGTGATCTGCAAACATATTTTGTTTCGGCCCTGGGTTTGTGCGAGCAAGTCTCTAGCAGTTGATACTCACGACACTTGTGGTTACGGTTTGTTGATGACTGTGTTAAGGGTATTCAATCTCATAAGGAAAGATAATTTACTATAGTGGCATTGATTACTCATTGATGATATAAATTCATACTAGAGCATTGACTGGTTAAAAAAGTCAATTTATCAGTCAATTTCATTTTATTCTTGTAAGTCAAAAATGTCCAATTAGGCCGAAACATTTTTTTTAAATAAATAATAAACAATTTGAATGGGTCGACGTGGAATTCGATTCTTAGAACGTTAGTACGGGACTAATGACGTTGGAGGAACGAAATACACATTACATTTATATTATACAAATCTATGAATATGTATCGATACCGCAAGCTCCGCCGAGCGCTGACTCAAGAGCGAATGAATCAACGCTTTCTTAAGGCCCTCCACAGACCATACGCCTTAGAGCATTGGTTGTATATTGTATATATCGACGAGAATATGTAAAGATTTACGAATAATTCATTTAAAATAAAGTTAGTTGCAAAGTAATATACTATCTACTCTAGGAGTAGGACTAGCAGGACTAGGAGGAGATACACGGCATCGACAACTTTAACAGCATTTCATTATGAAATGAAAGAAATTGTATTTACAACATATCGTATATGTTTAGTGGGTACGAACGCACACATATATAGATCTTAAACTATTGTCTGTTTTACCCACACTACAATAGTTTTTTATAATCATGTGCATGAGCATTTACTCTTATACATTGGCAGAAAGGTAAGATCATACAAGTCGCGTCCTTCATACATTGTGTGATGTTCACAGACCTCACACGCTGTCCCTAGACGAACGAGATAACGTGTTTATACGCAATTTACAAATAATATAATATAGTACATAAAGGAATTATTGGATATATTTTTTCAGTGATTTGCTTCAATTATGGTATTCGCCCTCCACCGCCCGCTCCCTGTAGAGTCTGACAGTGTTCTGAGAAACCAATTACTTATGGCGGTCACCACACAGCAGCTACGAGCTACGGGTCAACTTGTTACTATGAACCCAAACGTTGTGTCTCTACTAGCCTAATTACCCAAAACCCCATTTCTTCAATATTTACTGGCTTTGGTTCGCAGCTCGCGACTTCAACCCTAAAAGTGGGCTAATTATCTTTGCATAATTATATAAAAATTATTTACTAATTCTGTAAGCAATGATATGACTCAGACCACAATAAACATAGAAAAAAATATTAAGCATGGACTCATACACTACATATAGAACCAATACACTAGATAGTATTCTGCGTTGAAATTTCACACACAATACGAAACAAGCTGTGGGTTCACGGTGGTTGTCCGTCAGTGGCAATGCCCTGGTCGCACCGAATTATATGAAATGGAATGAAATAATTCATTTGAACCGATAAAATGCTATACATTTAGAAAATATTAACTATTAACTCGACCACCAGTTTTGCAAGCAGTTCTCGCCAGAGAAAAATGGGAAAGAAACTCTGGTGTTGCTTGTCTGGACTGTTCTGCCATTTCCTTTCGTATATATTTACTACATATCTTAGTACAAGGTATATTTGTTGGAGAACTTTAGTTTCAATTATGTTATGATTCCTGAGAGGGTTGTGCACTCGTATGAAAATAAAAAAAAATATTTATTATCTATTTTGCTCTAAACAACAGTAAAAAAAACAATTGTAGTTTTTTCTCTATATCATGCATTATAGTTTAAACTTTAAATTTATTTTGAAAAGAGCAACACAAGATTTTCTTGCGCGCTCTTCTCTGATAAGATTAGGTGACTGCTTTCCGTGCTGGTACAGTTAATATTAATGGAATTTTAATAATATATAACATTTTACAGGTTCGAATAAATTAAAAACAAAGGGACTAATTTTGTTAGCTTTTGGCTTGGAAAATACGAAATTGGTCGAGACGCCAATTTCGTTGACTACGATGTTTTTTTACGTTAAACATTTTCCAGAGAGCATAAAGTTCGAGAAGCGAGTGAGTTCCATTAGTAGGCAATGTTTACGCATAGTTACAGCAGTTCATTTTGTCCGGGGGGAGTACGCGGTGTCTGAATACCGAGGCGCGCCGCTCGACCTACGGCAATTTGTACCGTTTGCCCCACAACCGCACGATAATTGCCCTTATATACATACAGAAACACACATACATATCATTTTATTTGTAATATTAGCTTTACGAGCGCCTTTGCCCGTGTGGGATTATTTTACTCAAGTTGGCATAAGATGAGTCAAGTAAGGAAAGATCTACGTCAGAATACATGTCGAGCGCGAAAAACCGTCAAAAACACAACAGTTACACAGAGACCAGACTCCACTTACTTTATTGAATAGGTACAAGACACAAATCATGGAAACCAATAAGTTAGTTTCTCATGTTCAATTTGTACATTATTTTATATGTAACAGAAAATATTATGAAAAATAAATTCTTCTGTAAAATCAGCATTTATACTAGTATAAATTATCAGAGAAACGGGATAGAACCGACGACATGTCGCTTCATAGCCGTCTGCGTAAAGTTTCTGTCTGTCCGGCGACTACAGACAGTCCAAGGAGGCAGTGAGGAGTACGTAGGGTAGAGGCCAGAGGCGCGCCCGTACAGGCCGGTAGCGTCGCGCCGCAAGTTCAAGGGCGTGCCCCGCCGGCTCCCACCCCACCCGACTCATTTCAATGACCTACATTAGTTGTTTACCTGTTGCTCGCTAAAGAGCCCCTCTCTCGACCTCTCTCCATCGTAATTTGTCTCGTCTGTTCGCATTATAATGTTGCCCTAATCACAAGGATTCCTGAAAACGTTTTTATTTGCATAGCAACCACCTAGTAAGTATTTTCTATTTGTTGAATTAATTTGTAAAGAATCTTTGTACATAAAGGTTATATCTTTATACCTGAAAAGTAGCCAGAGGTTCAAGTATTTAAGTATATCAAGTACTTATCCCCGACACGCTAAAATAATGAAGAGGGTTACACAAATTCAAATCAGACACAACTCAACCATGGGTCCATAAGTTTTTATTAGCAGGCAGAAAGTAAGCAATCGGCATGTAAGTAATGTTGGGTTAAAAATCCATTTCGAATTATATTGTATTCGAGACCCCGTGGTTGAGCATTTGCTCGCTTTTCAAAATCCTTTATCGCCCCCCATCGTTTGGTTACTGCGAAATAAATTTCAAGGTAAGAATCATTAAGCAATACACACACAAACACTTCCATTTGTAAACAAACGACAACAAATTATCTGTTATTGAGATAATCAGATCAGCCGTGTTTCAAGGTTAGTTCACTACCTACTTACTACCTACCGACTACGATGGGTGACGAAACATGGCGTGGGATGCGGTTTTTGTAACTGAAAGTTGCGCTTAGCTATAGCCATTGAAGCCCACTGGGCTTCTATTGGGCAATTGGACATTATGAGATTAAACATATTAACTCACAAACCAAACACAAATATTAAACCCAGGCATACATAATGAGGGGCTGGGTGGTCCGAGCCCAATATTATTGCTTGGTGCCCACCCAAAGTATTTCCATGAAACGTACTACTACCATTTTTAAAAAGGCCAAAATTTACAAATCTACATCTACTTCCAAAGAGGTCCCCACCACCTATAAAATTAAATACTCTAGTTACACCAATGATTAAGCCGTAATATAAAGACCCGGTGGTAGGATAGTCAACCGACTGCGGCGGGATCCAGGATCTCTCGAAAGCTTATTAATTGTCACCGACTAACAAACTTAGGTAGATATATAA
>NC_051129.1:11558538-11597200 GCF_014839805.1 Manduca sexta
ATACATAAACACAATGATGCAATTTGGCTGCGTTCCGAATTATCTATGATTTATAGATTCAATTGAACTTTTAAATGTTATAACGTCTATAAAACGATAAATATACATCCATAAACAATCTTCCAACTAATAACACGCTTTAAAAAGCGTAAAAATGTCACAACTCATCCATAAACAAAACGAGTTTCATAGACAACAGAAGCAATAGTCTCATTCGCATATTTAAAAAAAGAGCGTTTTAAAAAATGTTCCAATTAACACAAGATAAGCCTATCGTGCCTCCAAAGAATGTTGAATGAATGGTGCGTGTCCAAAATGAAAGACAAAAGTTAAAGGGCCCGCGGTGGTCGACTCGGTCGTGCCACACGTCACGTAGGGCGTGCTACGTGTACCCTGGGCACGTAACCCCGGACCAAGGACCCTATTGTGCGGCAACAATCCGCCCGTCTATAGGGTGATTATAATGTTTATGGGTTAATTGGAACTTAACTCTTTCAATGAAGATTAATATTTTTGTGTAGGGAGTCAGTGAATTACATGTTACACTTGACTGGTAAACAATCTATGATAAGTACGTTTTGCCTTTATTGCAATGGTGCTTATTGCGATTCTCTAAGTGGAATATTGTTTGTATTTCATATAAGCTTATGTATTCTAGAGCGTTATTTATTACAAAATTCTGCTCACCGCTAACAATTATTATAAGCTTAACATACTGCTCTATTAATAAGAGAACTTTTCAAATTAATTCAGATTCAATGTCCCATACCCATAGAAAAAACACACACGCCGCCTTGTCTCATAGAGGTACCCATGACTTGCCCTTTTTGGATAAGATCATTTTGATATTTTGTATTGAGACATAAGTTCAATATGGTAAAACGCTCGTCCCTTGTTCTACAATCATGGACTCGCTGAACTTTGCTTACACTAGTTGTGCCTTTGACCACCTCTTCGGATTTACACGGGACTCTACTTATATAAGTTAACAGATGCATCTATTATTGCCGTCGAGTACTGTAATTGTAGATAGAAACTATATCCAATATTTCAATATGTTTTGTACACACTTCATGTAGGACTGGCTGTCATGATACTTGCAAACAGCACATTACTTAATTGGCAATATTTTTTGTAAATATACTATATTTGTAACACCTTATATATGGTATATTTGTATATTTTATAGAAGGCTAATAGTAATTGATAGCGGATAATAAGCGGGTTATAGTCAGGACGCGGCAGCTTAAGTTTCGATAACTGTATAGTGCATAGAGTGCCGCGAGAACACCCGTATATTATTCTTTACATATTAATCTATACATTATCTGTTACAACTTAAAAAATACAGGGTTATTTTGTCTTACTAAATGGAGACATGCTTATCTCTTTGATTATAACACTTTACAACAAGTTACTCATACTATAGATGTAAAATACAATAGTTTTAAAAACATACAAAAGGGAATTGTAATATTAAAAGCTCTAATGCCTCTTGCACTCGCATCGGCAACATCACATATTCGCACTAAACTTAAAAATTACAACTGAAATTTATAAATAAAACCAGCATTATTGGTGAAAATATTATTTATTGCTTTCTGTCACAATGTTAGAAAAGGCAAAGAAGAATATGTGGTTTCATTTATTAACGCAATATTTAAATGGCCCTGTATAACGAAGTTAGGCTACAGTATATGCTGTTTTGTTATGATTTAACTTATTAATAAGTTAAACTATAAACTGTTGCGAGTACGCCTCATCGGATATGTATTATCGAAGTTATTTTAAATTGGAGTTATCCGGTAGATAATTCGTATTCGTTTTTGTGAAAAGGTCTCAACTAAATATATTTTACGATGTGAATATTAACTTTTGTTGTTCCCTTAATAAAATTTGTTTGAAAATTTCTTCTTTACTAATATTGGTAATTACTTCAAGCCGATCGTATTAAAACTCATTCAATATTTCTTCTTTCAGATTTTTCATTATACCAATCAAATACTGGCCACAAATTAAAAAGAATTGCTTTTAGACAAATTATTAAACCCTGATTAAAGATCTTTAAGGGCCGTTCCTACGTGACATTGATGTTCTAGTTGTGCAAGAGTCAATAATGGGCATTACCACATGGTCGATGTCCGCGACCCATGCCGTGGTGGACGTGCGGGATCGCTCGTTTGCACCAAGTGTTAGGTACTCATGCCTTTGTCATGCTTTTTAGTTATTTGGCAATATAAGTACAAGGTAAATTACAATAGTTGCTTATCAAGTAAGCGTGACATCGCGATGCAGTCTGATTTGATTTGTACAGAATGCGATTAAATATCTTTACTCGTATGATCTGCATCTCTAGTCTATCAATAGATAATGTTGTCAATAATACAAAAGGGCCGACTAAGTTACAATTCGGTAAGTGTGAAGTTCTAACAAATGACAGAGCATCTGCACTAGTCATTTGCGAAGGGTGAATTTTTATTTATTTTTTTCTTTAATGTACACATGTACATGAGGAGAAAAGACATAGTATATACACTATAAATAGACTACAATTGACCATCTTATCACTCGACACAATATCTTACAGACAACCATATTACATGGAAATTGAAAAAGGAAAAAGAAAGGGCAGCTGTGAACACTTTCTGAAAGGGAAGTCAACACGACATATAGGTACTATTAATATGCATAAATGCCGTTTGCTGATCGTTCAAACACAATTAGATTTTATATTATATTACAAAAGGGAAGCAGGCAGGAATCGAGTTATATGGAGCCTTCGCCACTGGTAGAGATAAGTTTTCTCACAACATAAATTTCTCATGTTTTTTGGAGAACTCTGAAGTATACAATGTATGTGTTCCTGCGACGAGCGAGGCATCATTAACAATTATCGTAAAGTACGAAAGCTATGTACGGAATCGAACGTGAAGCATTACTGTCGCAATCCAGTCCCATACCTGCCAGGCTACTTGCTTATGTGGTACTAATTTATAATTTTAATTTACACCCTGTGCTCTTAGATTAAATAAAAAATGTAACGAATGTAAAATTAGCTGTCAAACGGAATGTTGCGCGGAGATTGATGGTTCATAAGAAGACTCGCTCTGATCATACTGCGGACTTAACAATACGCTCTTTACGATTATACTCATGCCGACAGTCTTGAAAAAAGATTTTTATAAAGTCCTAGACTAAGGGTTTTGTTGCATTTATAATACGCAAATCATAGTTTACTGATAGGTCAATCAGATTACGAAATAATATAATTAAAAACGGGTAATCTATCTTTAATGGATGACTATTGAAATCATTTTGATATTGCGTTGATAAATGAAAACATATATAATATGTTTGTATATCGCCCTGAAAACAACGCTTTACTAAAAGTTATCCTAACCATAGATGTAAAATAAAGAAAATTAAATGTGCACCAAAATAAATCTTAATATAAAGTAATTTTAATTTTACATGCCCTAAGCCTACTACTATTACACGAAAAGAATTTGTCGGCAACATCACACTTTTAATCACAAATACACTTACACGCACCATATTCGCACTAAACTACAAAATTATCAAAAATAGGAATGATTCCGGGATTTTTGTCAAAAATAATTGTTATTTATGAATGATTTTTGCTGTTAACATAGATTTTTCTCTTTAGAAATATGCGGTTTCACTCGGTAATGTAATCGTTAAGATGGCTGTCTATATTAGGTACTCCAAATAAATAATATAATAATCACGTCTATGTTAATAATCAAGCACAACGAACTAAAACTACGGCGCTACGAATGACAGTATTATCTGATCCAATTTACTTCCGCAACGATAGATGGCGCTACACGCCGAAGAGTAAGCGAAGAAAACTCTACACAAAATGTCAATATTTTTATTATTTGTAAAGCAGTCTAGCAAAGGATCTAGTGAGTCACTTAATGATAAATGTTGCTCAATGCCCATAAAACTGGTCGATTAATGCTGGACTTAAATGAAAGGAATATGAATTAGGGCTAATAGGGTAGCATTAGCACTTCGAGAAACATAAATATAATTAAATTCAGGTAAAATAACAAGGGAGATTTATATATATACATATATATATGTCTCAAAACACTATTCAAATAGGTATTTAGCAAAAGCATTATAAACATGCGGACTATATTCTCGAACTATGCCGTCAAAGAGCAAGTGTCGACTCTTATGTTCCGTTTTAAATGATTATAAATAGCCAGAGTTTCGCCAGACAGATGGTTTATAATGATGGCCGTGGTAATATGTTCATGCTTTATGAAATAATGCTCGAAGGACATGCCAAACTCACTTCAGTTTGATAATACAAAAAAAATAGCTGCTCAATGTGAATTGAACTTTATACAACACAATACAAAAGCTCTTTATTGCGCAAACGAGAAAAACAAATATAAAAAGGACACAAACCAAATACTATTCTTAAAACAAAAGCATAACGCAAAATATGCTCACCAATTTACAATCCACTAGGAATTAGGTCAAAGTTATTTTCAGAAATATAAAAGCTGTTTAATCTCTATAATCTGCGTCCGAGGATCCGTTTTCTGGTTCTTTCCAGTTTTTTGTAAAATATTCTCAATTTACTGATTGGAGGTAAACCGCATAGTGTACGTTCAATTAAATCGTCGCGATGAGTTCATTGGTCTATTTTCAGCGAGGTTATATTCTTAGGAGATATTATTACAATCATAGGTTTTTTAAAGAAAGTTTTAAGTAAGCTACCAAAAGAAAAAAGTCTATGCCAAAAGATCCTATGAAATTTTTTCATGTGTTAAAAAATAATATTTAAAATTTTTATGTTATTAAAAATAGAAAATACAACATTAATTGCTGGAAACGTTTAACTAAAAATACATAGAATAATGTGCATACATAAATTAGTTTGTCCTAAAACTATTACATAGAACCTAGTAACAAACCAGCGAAATGTTAACTGTTAAAGGTTCACCTGCGCGAATAGTTACACAAGAGAATAAATATTGTGGGCGCGTTGATATCTTTTAGAGGGGAAATGAGACTTAGAAGACGGGAGAGTTTTTAGCGTCTTAGGCGACTGCCTAAGATTAGATTAGTTTAGAGATTTAATTGGTAAGAAAGACTTTTTCTTTACTACTAAATTCTAAACTAGGCTACAAATAGTCGCCGAGTTTATGTGAGGGAGTATACTGAATCAATTCATCAAACATTTTTTTTTTTTTTTTTTTTATACTATTGTAAGCAAAATTGACTTCAGTGGCTCTATGGCAGCGGCAACGTATGAGAGAAAAGTCCAAAACGCTTAGTAAATACATTAACTGCAACGCCCTTTAATCTAAAACAATATAGTTCTTTATTTCATCGCAGAAATAGCTCACATACGAAATACTTACAAGTTATAAAAGCTGTCGCGTCAGGTAGACCTTATTCGTATGAAGAAATTATTTCATCACATACTTCGCAGTTCATTTCTCATTCTATCAATAAGCACGCCTTAATTATTTACGCATATGGTATACAAAATGAGAGCAAAAATGTGCTGAGTCAGTGGGATGGCGGCCGGGGGGCGGCGGCGCAAGCGCACTCGCAAGGCGCGGCGCGACAGCGCGGCGTGGCATGCGCAGCTTCCGGAGCGATGCACTCACGCCTCTGCGACCTCTCCCACTAGGCCAACAGTCTGTATCGTAAAACACGGTTTGTTATTTAATATTTTGTGTAAATATGTTACCTCCTCGTAAACTTTAATGGTTCTCTCAAGTATCTAAATTAAAATAGACAGTTTATGTAATATACTTAAGCTCATATCACAAACTAACGCATATCCCTACATCTTTTTAACTGTGCCCCTGATAAGACGCAATACATTTTCCATCAACAATTCCAAATAATTATGTCACAGGAGCAACTTTAGACCCAAATAAGATTAACTTCCAATAATTGCTTTAAATATCCCAACATTCTGATCACAAAGTCCAAAAAATAACTGTCAGGTAATATTCCATAGTGAGTAAGCGCTGTAAAATGCGCATGAAATGCGTCGATATAAGCAAGTACCACACCTATAACTAACTTTTCCACATTTGCACGGCGATGGGAAACTTATGATTCATTCGATGTCATTGCAGTTTTCAGCTTGTCATGTTTAAAGAGAAACTTGAACTCTTCGTTCTATCGTTGCACAATGCTGATAATCCGCTCAAAAGATGCGATTACTCATGAGTTTTATAGGTAAGTGTCGAATGCGACTGTCTGTCTAGAGATACCTGGTACCGCTGCGCATATATTTGATATTTCTAAAGGTAATGTTCTATTCCGGTTTGAAGATTGATGTAATTGTTGAATTCCTGTCTATTAAGGAATCCTAATTGTTCCAGTGTCAGATAAATGATAACTGTAGAATGCTGGTAGGGTTGACAATCAGACCGCTATCTTTACATGACTGTAGTACTCATAGTCATGTAGTGATCCCCAGATCAATTAAATGTCTGGGCGGTATTGTTAGGCGGCCATAGCTTTCACAAGATAGGCGACATATTCGTGACATGACTCGTAATTCCATTAAAAAGACGTTGAATGAACAGCCAGACAGAAAGCCTCCGATGACACACGGCCCTGTTTGAAACGGAAATCTGCGGTTTATTTTCTACTGATGATGATACGCACATTTTTTTATTAGGTGTGAGTGTTGTATGTTCAAAAAGTTTGTAGTTTTTGAGACCTGAGGTAGAATTAAGTGTAATTGTTATTATAAAACTATTTTGTGATCCTATCGCGGTTTTTAAAACCTTTATATTTTGATAGTTTTATTTAAATGTCTAACCGAAAAACAATTTTATTATAATGTCTAACACTTTATATACAGAGAAGTATATAGGCGGACTTAATGCCAAAGGCATTTTCTACCAGTCGACCTTAAGGTGGTGCAGAGATAAACAAGGTTTAAGGGTAATTGTGGTCTTACGACTTGTAGTCCCTGTAGAAATAAACCTGAGACAAGAATTGAAATTTATTTCCAGTATGACAATGGTCTCGCCCTTTATCGTTCATGTTAAATTCCAATTAAAAACTCTAGTGTTTTCCATCAGAGCAAATTATCGGGATATAAGTAGTGTATGTATAAATCCAGAACTTGACCTATCCGTACGGCAAATTTCATTCTTCTTCATATGCTTCTGCGTTTACTTCTCACAAACTTCCAAACATTTCTACTAACTTTCGCATTTATATATAGTAAGCTTTGCGAAATGCAAACATAATGAATGTGTCGCTTCCTAACCATTTTAAACTAAAACACATGTACATTATAATATACATATGGACGTACTTAGCAAAAATTGATAACTTTAGGGACCGTCCCCTTATCTTAATTCACGATCTACTACTTATAACATAATATTAAAGCCTTCACGAATAACATCATAAGGCAAATGCACATCTTGGAATTGTGTGCCTAATTTACATGCCCTCTTTGTACCACAAATTGCACATATTGTGTGGACTAGAATGAATCTAGATTTAATTAACACTAATAGCATGCATTTATCATTATGTGACAACTGTATCAAATCTTTATAATCAGATCTCAAATTACCACCTTAAGTTATACGTTGCAAAGTCCATTTCACCTTGTATTACATCAACGAAACATGCACCTATATGCACAAATGTTTGGAATTTCCGGCCAAGAAAAAGCCTAACTTAGGTCAGTGACGCGTTCTTAAGTTCTCATAAGTCATACGTCGTTTGCTCATTTTTCATCATCCATTGAAGCATTTGTTTCATAAATAATATTACCCGCAACACAAAAGCGGCAACGGACACATCACACATAAATAGTGTTGCAGTCTAAGTTGTCGTGTATTGTGGTACCGTGGGATTCAGAAACGAGCTAAATAAAAGGTCCGTAGTAGGCCAAAGTTAACCGCAAGGTGTGTGGGCGACTGCATACTTAACTATTGCACATGGGCATTTAAAATTTTGGTGAATTATGTGGAAATTTGATTATCTCAACTCTGTTTATGAGTACAGAGAATTTGTGATGCGTAAACAAGAGACGAGAACTTGTCACTACTTCAATAGATCTTTCCTTGATGTGAATACATTTCTACAAATTACAAAATATGACGAGTTAAGTCATGTGTTGCAAGGAGCGGGTTAGATTGTGCCGTTTTGTATACTTTTGTGCTCGTGCAAGGGCGTGAAATGCTCTACATTATGAACGGCATTTTTCATTGTAGCTAGTGTCAGGGAATTATGAACCTTAAAATAGCGACGCAGTGCAAATTGCTTGATATGAAATATATTGTACTTAATCTCGGGATTGATTCGGGACTTCAGTTTACCGAAAATATTAACAATACCACCGAGATAAGTTCAGTAAAGTAAATAAACACGTTTGAATATAAATAAAAATAATTCTCATGGATTGTTTTGAAAAATACTAAAACATAATATTTATCTTGATATAATACGAAAATAATCAAATTAACTGCCTCGGAATGCTGTGCTAATCACTGGTTCGATCGCCAGATCGACCAAAATAATATTCGGTTTTTTACTCAATATCAGCCCGGAGTCTGGCCTGACAAGTCTGAATTTATGAAAATATTATGTTTGTAAATGTAGGCGTATGCACGCTGTACACTGACTGTTTCATAGTTTTTATAATTTTTTTAGTATTATTGTTTTTTTTCGTTAGTTTTTAGTTATTGCTAAATACTTTTATGTGGATTTTCTCCGCAATTTTACGGTGATGTGCGTGTATTAGCTTATATAATTAATCAGACTTTGTATAGAAAAGACTTATTAAAAAATATATATATTTAATAACAATATTATAAATGAATAGACAATTGATGACAAAAATAAAGCCCGGAGTTTCTTTCTGCCTTTCTTCTTCGGGTAGTCATCGCTTAGGTAGTTAGTGAAAGGCTGGTAGGTTAGCTAGGTTAGGGCTTTTATTGTCCTCACCGGTGAGGATCGCGACGCGTTTCTCCCTTATTGCTTATTTAAAAATACATACATACATAATTTTATTTCTTCTTCCCTGCCAGCCCGAGCTGGCTTCTTTGTTTACTAAGTATATTTTTCATTTATTTTATTGTCTTTGTTTATATAAGCTAATCTAATTAAGTAATAATTGAATATTCTCATGTACCTTGACTTATCATAAGTGCAACTATGTTCGCCTACGTGATGAATAAAGCATTTTTATTTTTATTTATTTTATTTTATGGCCGATATGGCACATGACGGAAAGTGGATGCAACAGTTGAGCCATTGAGTATCCCTTGGGGAAAAAATACGTGAGTGGATGTATGTGTCTGTATGTCCCATTGAAAACCACATGAGATGGGTAATTAATAAATAATGATATCTCTTAAGAATAAAATTAAGACAAGTGTTTCAAATAATCAAATAATTTCAAAGTCAAAGACAAACAAGTGATTAAGTGTTATAGAGTCTCTTATAGAGTGGGGTGTTCCACGAAATAAGTGTCTATTCGTAGTGCCCTTAGACTCATTAAGTCGATGCTTGCTCTATAGGGCCCAGACATCGAATCCAGGGTATCGCTCCCGGCCCAAGCCGCCTCATTATTAAAACCAAAGCGTAGATAGTACGATTGTTTATCCAAATTCCTAGTCAATCATGTCATCGCGTGGACAGGTGTAGTGTGTCACCCGGCGGTCCCTTTGGCTAGATCCACCTGTCGATTTCAAGTTAAAGCCATGCGTCAAATGCGTGTGGGCGAAACGCACTGCGTATGCGCATCTTTATGGGGATGCCAGTGTCAAATATTACAATTTATTATAAAACTTTGAACAGTATCAAACATATTCATAAATTATAATCTGTTTTTTTTTTTAAGAAAAAAAGTGATGGGCGTATGTGTGTTAGTGTGTCATCAAAATTCAGTCAGAATTTGAATAAAGCTACCGGAATAAGTAGTGACGAAAAAAGATTAAGTTAAATATTAGTTTCTACTTTAAGCTTTAAAAAATAATAAAAGAAAGATATGAGTTAATTGATAAGTTAGGACGACCCGACGACACACATTTATAAAAAAAAAACAGTAATTTTAAGCCTGCGATTATATTGCGTGAATAAAATATTACAAATCCCTGCAATTTTTCCACATTTGCAACACCCGCTCGCGTTTGAAATATGGTCAGACGACATACGCTACAGGAATGCACAATGGACAAGGATTCGTCGGATCGTCGCGACGTGGGAGATCCACGGTGAGTCAGGGGCCATCCCTCAGGTAACAAACTGATAGTCGCGACACGCCGTAGTCTAAGATAATGAGTCATTGCGCATTATCATGTGCAATGTTACATGCATTATGACATAACATGAGCTCATGATTATGGCATTTATTCCCCATTGCATTGGTGGATGCGTACTTGGACAATGAAATTCATATGGATTCGAATCCTATCGTGTGACAACTGAAAATGTAAATTTTTAGTTTCATCAAACGTGCCTGTTTACCGGAGATTGGACTGCGGGATACAGAGATAGGCTCGCTTCATCACAGGACGAAATGTAATGAACGTGTGGCAGTACGCACAATAGCTAAGCCCAATTTCTTTACAGGAATCAATATAGTGGTTGGTCAAATAATCTTACAAAAATATTTAAAAACTTCGATCATAGCTAATATACAAATTAAATGAAGAAAGCAACTAAGATTATAAATATCAATTTACTTATGAGCAACACATAATTTCATTAGCTAAATAAGGACATTTCTATTTAAGGGATAGGAATATGACTTCCATGTAACGAAATAATTAGTTTTTTCGACAATTTTTAAAGCCGTCTTCTTGAATATGTAATCGGGGTAGGTAGAACTTTCAGAGGCACTACCTCAGAGTGTTTCGTCAGAATCAAATGAAGTTAATCAAGTCAAGTTGAAATTTATATCAAATACTCGGCTCTACTGTTTCTTACAGCCCTGAAAAAACAAACTTGTACGTCAACCCGATCAAAAGATATAACCATTTATACCGCATATTTTTGCGATTTCATAAAGGAATCAAAACCTTTATAGGACTCCCCGTTGACCTATAATGATGAAATTTGATAAGAAGCAATGTTTTACTATGTTGTTTTGTAAATAAAAATCTGAAAATTATTAATATGCACTCATATACTTGGATAACTTACCAACAAGTTTGTACGGAATGCTTGGTGCGCAAGTCCAACAACGATGCGACTCAAAATGCAGGAAACTTATTAGGCGAGATAAATGGAAATCTAATTGCAATTACAAAACACAAACCGCAGGAGTGAATCAATATTTAATTAATGTAAATTTTATCGTCATTATTAAATCTCCGTAACAGTGACGATATCATGATTACCTCGTCATTCTTACATACGTAAGTCATTATGATGATGTTACCGTCATTATCCTCAACGGAGTATCCAAAAGCACATAATATTTGCGTTTATCCGTAACCTTTACCGCATTTCCGCAAGATGAGTCTAACGTCTGACGGACGAAAGTAACATTCCGATTGATGCCGACAATAAACAAACAACAAACGGATAGGTAACGATTAATTTGTGGATGATATCTTATTCTGATTGAACCATTTATACCTCATACATCAATTAATTGTACATTTATTTCGGAGAATTAGTAGGTATTATTAATTACCAATATAATATTATAATAAATGCAATGTTACGATCTACAAATTTTGGTTTCGGATCTAGGTGTTGTGTGAGCAAAAATCATGGGAATGGCATGGTTATTTACGACAAAAAACTCTGATCAATAAAAAAACTACATCAACAAATGAAATGCCATTAACGCCTAGCGGTCGCGCGCGGCGGCGCGGCGTGGGCGCAGTGTCGATGATTTAATCGCGCCGGCGGGGCGCGGCGGCGCGCCAGACAGAGCGACGCCGCGCATGTGCTCCCGCCGCCACTGCGCCATTACGTAAGGCTGAAGTGTAAATGTTTCTCAACCTCACGAATAATCTATGTTCCTTTAATTGCTTTTTTTTTTACTAATGGAGTAGAAGGAGCAGATTTGTTGTTGATTTAATTTCTGTCCCATTTTATAGATGATGTATTATCAAACACAATTGTTTATACTTGAAGTATTCATAGAATTAATAATGAAATGTATTTATCTGATCTATTATCAACATCTGAGCCGCACAGGATTTACATCTTTAGCATATTGACATTATAATAATGTAGAGAAGGTACAATTTAATATTGTATTTTTCGTAGCACAATTAGTCATTGGAAAATAAGACGTCTCTTCTTCTTAGAATGTAGTAATTTATGTGTTTTATATCTTTCCTTGTGTCCATCGACCGTTTTAACATTTAAACATAATATGTAACATTTACCTATCTATAGTCAAAACATGAAAAATAACAAAATAATTAAATATTTTTATTTAACTAGCACGATTTTATTATTTTAAAAATTGTTGGTTGTTGTTTAAGTTTCTGATTATAATATAATAATTTAGCAGTAAATTTTACTTAAAGGACTACTTTCAAGAAAAATGTATTCTCTACAGAAACCACGAAATGCTATTTTTATCATTAAAATGCCTAAATAAGTATTTAAATAATTATTTTATATTCTTAATTCATACAGTTAGCTCGAGGACTTAAATATCCGTATAGAAACTTACAAAAAACATAATTTACATATTAGTTTCCTCATAAATTTCTTGCTAAATGTCGTCTATTTGTATCATATAGTTTAAAAAAATATATTTATACGTTATAACAACGTCATGATTTTGTTCATCACCTCATTTGCATACCTGTTTTATCTCATGCATAAATGTATCTTTAACCACGATACAATATATACTCACAGTATAACAATAAGACAGTAATGTATGTAAAACTTGTGTTCACAGGTTTCAAATTCCAGTTTTAAAATGTACATTCTTTAACGATCAATCACTGCAACAAATGTATTTGTATTGAATCCAGGTCGTCTCAAGTTTCCCAAACTACGTTACTACAAGACAAATGTAATGATGTTGCACAATAAAATAATGATATTCCTTATCTTACGCTGGCAGCGTGTTTCCCCAAACAGCGTTTACACGTCATGTTTGTTTTACGTGACGTGTTTGTAGGCGCGGTCTTTATTTTTATTATTCTCAAAAACTAAATTATTTCACCAACCCCCCCCCCCCTCCCCCGAGGCAATTCTTGTGCGCTTGGTCTCCACACCAGATGCACGCCCATGCATGGGGGCCTATTTGTCGCGACCCTAGGGACACAGTTCAGTGTTGTGTACCTCATGGTTGTAAACACACATTGAAGCCTATAAGGGTTCGCGAATATTTCCCCTCCATCTATCTTATAAGGCTCCGTATCCTTCCTCTTCTCTTCCTTCACTCTATCCCCTCCCTTCTTCCTCCCAGACCGTGAGACCGGATAGCAGCGGGTCGTCAGCGCACCGTCCGTTGGTACCCTCGGTGATAACGGTAGGGCCTACCAACTCTTCATAGCCGTAGTTGCTAAGCCGGGGGATCGCCTGTACCTCGTTAACAGGGTACCCCGGGCGACAACCACGGCAACTATACAAAAAAAAAACATTATAGGTAAAGTAAGTTAAGCTGGGTCATTTATCTGGCCCATAACATGCCATTCTAAAAAATATAAAGATTATAGATGTGTAAGTACATTATACATATTGTAAGTTGTACATTCTTTACACAGTATTCTTCATTTATTAGTGGCGAAGGGTCCATATAACCATATTCCTGCCAGCTTCTCTTTATATACTTTATATACTTAGTAATAATAATACATAATATTAGCCCTGTATACTGTCCCACAGCTGGGCACTGTGCTCCTCTAACATTGAGAGGGATTAGGCCTTAGTCCACCACGCTGGCCTAGTATGGATTGATAGACTTCACACACCCTAAAATTAAATATAGATAGTCTTTTAACTCTGAGCCTTTTGCCAACTGGCAGACGATCGTTTGTGCGTGTGCAGTGGGTAGTGTCAGTCATTATAAGACCAAGAGACCCAAATCATTGATGTCCACAGTAGGGCACGTCACCAGCTTTAATAAATGCACTCAAGGATCAGCCAGTACATATTCGGTTTCAACAGGCCGGCATAATGGTGTCGACTGGCGAGGATAAATATTTTTCGTTAGTTGATACTTTGGCGTAGGAGTAGGGACTCCACTTACCATCAGGTTAGTAGGTTAGGTCGCTGTGCCTGAACACAAATAGGCGGATACTCCAGAACGTGGTAATTCCACATTGGCATTTTTTTCAAAGAAACGAACATTAGGCATCTTCTCATAGTAGGTATCACCTCATGTGCATTTTAATGATTACTCAATGTTAATGATGATTCGCTTCTATTACTGACGTTATTCCCCATGCTTAATAAATTCCTGTCCCACTACAATAGTCCCTAAAATACTGTAGCGATTCATAGCATCGACGACACCAGTGCCATCTACAAAAAATCGGATTAAAAATTATATTGTTTCGCATGTGATCAAATTACATTGGAACGAAAAGTAGCCCATGTGTAATTTAAAGACATGGTCAAGCCGGGTGCCATTTTTTTTTCCAAATCTGGTTAGCTATTTCCTAGTTTACTTCTAACCGACATCCAAATATTTTCACAAACTTTTACATTTATATTAATAGTAATATAAGATTGCTTCAAAAGTGCAGTACTAAAAAAACTCAGTCGCAATTATTAACTGAATGATAAATGTATCAAAGACAGTATTATTAAGTCATAGTACTGACAAGTAATTAATTACTGATTAAATTTCTTTGAATACAAATAACATATCACGAAAGGTTAACATGTTAATCAAATATACAACCAATCCGTGGTAAATGTAATCTCATTGCGAGTGGAAGCACGTACGACGTATACGTCAGGATCAGTCAGTTGGTGAGCGGTGACGTCATACGCGTGGCCACAGGGGACTCACCGACACCAACTTTCAAACTATTGTTTATAAGAGGAAATACTTCCTTAGATCTGAGACCTTTTTTCCGGATCAAATAACTACCTTCGATAATGCCTATCCAAATATAAGGAAGAGACGTTACTGTCGAGCAACGATTGACGTGACGTTCCTCGCAAGGAAGCTGCCGCGCCGGCCTGTCTGCCCAGCGCGACTTGATTCAAGTTATAGTGCGCTTGACTTAAGGTCGCTTTTCATTCGGGCCCGAAATATATTCGACCCAATACTACCACCAGATTACTGATTAAGAGAAATTATCACCCACCTAAAATGTGAAGTCATATTTATACCACATTCGAAACAAGTAGTAAGAGTAGTTATTTTCAAATAAATCTTTTGTTTAATCTGTCAATATAACCCAACACAAAATGATAAAATATTTAATAAGTGAGTTACCTACGCAAATAGTTACTTACATTTTATTTTACGTTCTTAGAATATCGTACACTCATCAGATTAAAGGGATTGATCGTTGAAATGTGCGTCAAAGGCTTTTGTTATTTTAAAATTGAAGGCTGTTTAATATGTAAATACAACGAATTGCGTATACGATGACATTTTATTTATATTATTTGTAACTACAAACTTTAAACGATAAGTAGAGTTATATCGTACTAATGCAACTAAAATAATGATAATAAAATGTGGTCATTCACGGTTATTCTCAGATAAAAATAAACTAGATTTTTGACAACTTTACTTTTTTTGGAGCTGCTTTCTAATATGGAGCATTTTTATTTCGAAGCATTCATTTTAAATGTAATATTTAAGTAAATTAAATTTTCATAAATCTCAAAATCGGAGGTCAAAATAAAAAAAAATCAATATATATAAATCAAATATATATAAATTATGTTGTTAGAGTTTTTATGCAATAAAAAGCTTTTGGACCTGTCCTTTTATCTGACAAATGAAAATCATTAAAACAAAACATGTTTGATTAAATCCAAATAATAAAAAAACAAAAGGAAGCGCGGGTTGCGACCTCCTTCTCGAGTTAGTTCATCTCAACACTAAACTATTAGGGTTTTTTATTGCAGCGCATATCAATATAGCCAATATAGAAAGTATCCTACTAATATTATAAATGTGAAAGTTTGTGAGGATAGATGTATGGATGTATGTTTGTTCCTCTTTCACGAAAAACCTTCTGAACCGATTTGGATGAAACTTTACAGTAATATTGGTTGAACATCAGAATAAAACATAGGCTATAATTTCTAATGATTTTGTGTAACTTGTCCATAATATAATAATACTTATCAAGTAAGTCGAAAAAAAAAATATTCCGGAAAACTCCTTCACGTGGGCGGAGCCGCGAGCAAAAGTATTATATGATATAGATTCATATAAAATAAGTTAATACATTATCATATTATAACTTGTATTATAACGATTCACAATTGACACCGAATAAGTTCTGTGCAAGCTGTATTTCTATGGAAGATGATTCAGGTTTATTTTATCGTGATATGTTTACAAGAAACTAACTTTGATTTTCCTTCACGGGTTTTCCGTCTTCCGTTGTAACAAATAAGCCTTTTAGGGAGTCTACCCACATAACCGGATCATACCATGACCGTGCTATAAACGTATCAGGACTATAAACACACGACACAGGCTACAATGCTCACTAGAAAATATTAACAGCATGTCATATTCGAGCATAACCGCTTGACAACGTTACGGGCCATGCACGGATCATAGCGGCTTCGACAAAATATTCCTACTAAAAATTATTGTTGACGGTCCGTACATGACACGCGACGGTGTTGGTCGGTGGCAGTACGGTCTAGTGGGCATAGTGAACACTTTTCATTACAAAGTTTTTTTTTTGTCTGACACGATCCTAGCACGGTGATAATATGAAACGGTGTAGTGGGCAGATTCCTTACCTTATCCGGCCAAATTAGGTTGGTCGTAAACACAAAAAAACGCATTGATACATATAGGAAAAGTTAGAAGTAAGTATGCACCGTGGGAAATTAAACCCTATGAATATATTAAATATTATATATTTCTTTTTGTTTTTCCTTTGTAGTCGACACCTCTCTATTATATCACACATCTTGTCCATTCCATTCTCAGGGTGTCTGGAAGAAATCGCAGAATGCGATAAGACCGCCAATTGTAATATACAATAAAGTGTAAAAAAAAAAAAAAAAAATATTAATTTACTCCGCACTAGACTACATCGCTATCTCTTTTATTACCTGATATATCAAAATTTTTAGCTGCAGGGCAAAAGCCCGAATTTTCTTCGTCCCATTCCTCCGACCTCTCGGCAATATCCCCGTATCCTGGTTTAAATGCATCCAGGTTGTTTCTACTTTTTGTCCTTGGCAATCCCTGGTTTCTACGACCTTCTTTTAATTACCTTCACCAACTTTCCGGATGCATTCGACATACATGATGCGTCCAGTTCTGTTGAATCTCGTGGCATTTTCTACACCTGCTGTGTGGGTTTTGCAGCGTCGTCTCAGGGTTATGAAATAATCTTACATACAAAAATACATTCGCACCTATATCCCCTTAGGTATCCCCACAGCGCAGCAAATACACTGACATTTAACTGAAAATTCCTAACTATGCTAATGGGCCCATAAAGACACTAACAGATAGATATATTTTAGTCTTAACATCAAGAATGAAGCGCTCCATGGTGTACTTATAACATTTATGATTAAGGATGAAGTGTTGATATCATTATGAGCAATTCCTTATTATAACAGCAAGTATTATACTACTATATTTATAATACTTGCTATTATAGTTCTTACCCCGCTCATTATATCTGTAGTGCTATTTATAACAATACTAACACACGTCATAATGACTAATTATATCATTGAAAGTAGTAATAGGATATGCATAAAAGGTAATTTTACCACCAAAACTACACGCTTCTGCAAAAGTAAGAACAAAAATTCCATCCTAGAGGTGGTGAGCGCGAGTAGTGTGATCGGATTGATGATGATCCGACACGCCGCGGTGAATGGTGATGTGAATGGGCGCACGTGACCTGCGGCGCGCCGTCGTATTACTCATAGGGACCTTTTAGCCTAAATATTATTACAAGAGAGGACAAAAAACTAACCTATTTAGAGTTCTTATAATGTTGTAGCATATTTAAATAGTTTCCGTTGCAAACTGTTAATATTCTTAAATATAAAATATGTTGAGTATTATGATTTGTTTCTGAGAATGGCTCAACTTCACCAGCTACGGATGATCTCACAAAAATCGTTTCGTGACAGCTTAGCCATTCAAATTCACAAGAACAATAACATGAAATAAGCTTGCTGCAGCCTTGTAGTCCTGATCACTCTTTATTCGAACCACATCTATTTCATATATATTCTACTACACCTTTACTTTCTCCAAAATGTTAAGCGACGGTTATGAATTACAAATGACAAATAACCTATTTTCCAGATCTTTTACAAAAAATAAAAAAGAAAACAATATTGCATAAAGAAATTGTGACATAAGTTAATGATCATGAACCAGTTATGCTTATCGATTGACAAATAATTAACTAACAGGCAGAAGACGTCTGATCAACATAAACATATAACATGTATATTTAATGAAGTACACAATAAACAAATATATTTATGAATGAATTTAAATGGTATTAAACTACAATCTTTATTTTCAATGATTATTGCCCCTTGTCAGGGAAAAAGCCAGCTTGTTCTAGATATCTCTATTCTTCGCTTTTGTTCGCCATTAGTTTCCTTGTATGCAAAGTATTATCTGGTTTTGGTTTTTTTAGATTTCGTTTCAAATTTTGTCTCCAGTTTTTCATAGTCAGTTTCTTAAAGGCTTCTTTCTTGCTTCTGTGTTCTTTTAAGTTACCCTCGATTGTTTTGCTTCTCGGGTCAGTGTATAGAATGGAATGCATGTAGAATTTGGAGTTCAGTCCTGCGAAACTCAGTGGCTAGGTAAATACAAAACGAAAGATATTACGTGGGATTACGGGAAGATTTGGTGTCACTCAGTCGACTCACTAGACAATGATCTTCATACCGAACGAGTTTACTATGACGTATTACTATTTTGGAAAATCCAAGATTATATTTTTTTTGGGTGTGTTATGATTTATATCTTAAAACTGTTTAGGACACGTACCATATATTACACAATAAAAACAGACAAACTCATTTAGCGTAGACAGATGAGTTGATAGAGGTCCAAAAATATGTCAGACAAACAAAAGATGATCAGAGAACAAATCCTGAGCCGTCTAAAACAAGCTGTAATGCTCATTTTGTAGTTGACGTTTACCTACAACCTATACTTTATTGTTTATGTTGTTATCGGGTGAACCCATTGTTCGGTACCCCTCTCATCAAAAAGCATTCTCTAAAAATTCTATTCCTATTTTGCTATCGCGATATCATTTTGCTTGTATCTTCCAACGTCAATTTACGATCAAGTTAATAAAGAATAACTATAATAACAAAGACGTTGTAACTTGTAAACAAGATGTTAATATAAACGGTGCTGTTGCATTACACAAATAAGCTTGGGTAATGCGTGTGAGTTAAAAATAGACGCGAGTACAGTACACAACCGGTAAATATTTATTATGTACCATATAAATATTTATGTTTACATATTATTTAAATAATAAGATGAACAAGACTCTGCTCTGTTGGTTAACGACAGGATTGCTCATAGACAGCAGCAATACCACACGATCTTTGAGTTTGCACACCGCTCGACGCCCTGAAACATGAGATGTTAAGTCATGGTCAAGTTAATTATCAAGTTACACTACACTAGCAACATTGTTCTTCGAACCGAAACCCGACAATGCTCGTAGAGTTCTTGGCAGTAGAAACGGACATTGCGGTGGTCGTACTGCCTTAGTTCGGAATCAGTCACCGCGCTGCACAATGCATATCTAGCAAGATATCTTGAAGACTATCCACTGCAACTTCTGCAACTTCTAAAACTTCTCTTGCTAATGATATTTGAACAACCAACGTGTTTGGACCTGTATGTAGTCATGTTACTTTGGAAAAACATCAATATCAGAGTTACAAAACAAGAGGTTATAAAAACAATACCTTCAAGATACCAACCTTGAGGAAAATACACTTTTCTGATAGGTACTATTGAACACTGTCTATAATTAGCACATTACGAGATCAAAAAATGTAGATTGACTCATACAAAACAGTCTTTAACAATTCAAATCGATTTGTAGTCAATCTTTTTCCGAAATTAGTCCCTAGGGCAAAAGCCGCACTATCAAGCTCCTCAATACATGATAATCGACCGTGTGAATACCATAAAAGTGACATTAGACGTAGTCAGTGGGTGACGTTAAATCCATACAGATAAGGTTGATGTGAGCATGTAAACATTGGAAGATGACGCTCCCAGCTATCGCACACTGGCATTGTCCACTCTATCTCAATTCATTAATCATTACATCAAAAAGCTCCCTAGCTTACACTTTTAAGAATGCGTTTTCTAATTATGTTATCGACCCTCAGCCTTTGTTATAGTGCAATAACCTACACAACAAAAAATGGGCTCAATAAAAGGCCAATATCACTATGATTTATTAGATTTCTCAGAAAAGGCGCGTCGCTTAGAGCCACGCGTCGCGCTGCGCCGCGCCGTGGAGAAAAAACGCACACATGACTCACAAATTACGGAATTTTCGATGAGAAGAAACCGGTGCGGCGTGTCGCTAGCTGTACCATCCACGTAAGATCAATTTCTGACTTAACATTAATTGGAATAACCCACATATAATACAACTGTTTCACAACTTGACAGCAGAACGATACGTGTACTAGCACGTCGCGGCGCGGCGTGACGCGGCGCCATGACCTTCATAACGTAATCAAAACATAATCATTAAATAACTTCAAAATGGGAATCACATATTTATATTTTTTGTTTATTATTTATGACGCCTTACAGTGGAGGAGTGTTAACTAATTAAATTACCTTTTTAAATTCTGCTTAATCTTTTACGGTGTAGATTATATTTAATACGAAGTTTGGACAACCAAAAATATTAAACTAATTAAATACAAAAATAAAAAAGCAAGTCTACGCGCGCAGAGGTGTTTAAGTAGAGAACTGCAGGTGGTGCATGCGAACTGCACGCAGCGCACGTGCTTATGCAAACTATAATGTAAAGAAACGAGCATACAGTTGCAGTAACGGCACGCGAGTCGCGCGAGGTGCGCGCGTGCGTCTCGCACGCGGTCATGCGCCGTATTTCGACGCATCATTAGTTTAAATTCTTGGTCAGTGAATAATCGAGAGTTGAAGCTCTCGATTATTTATATATTGTACGGACATCTAAATTACGGATATTAATTTATAATATTAACACGACTGCACTAATATACAATTTTAAAACGTATCAAATAAAAAAGATAATCACTTAATTTGGCTTTAATTGCATTTGTAAGTTGAAATCCGTATGACGAATGTCGACCGGGCACGGCGCGCGTGCCACCCATGCTAATAGCCTGGCCTATATGGTTTTATATTTTTTTTTTAAGTATGATTGTTTTTAAATTTCAGATATGGTTATGCCACTAGAATTTTTAATTTAATTGGCACGCTAAACGTCTTGTGCATTTTCATTCTCACACACAGTAACAGAGCTTAAAACTCTCCTCTCAAATATGCTAAAGTTTTAAGCGTCGTAATTTTAGGAACGCCCTTAACAGGCATGAAATAAAGTCTAATTTTATGTTTTTTTCGACAGCCGTACAGTAAACGAATTACTTGTAATATGACGTCACAGCTCAATATTTCCCGTAACCAACCGTTTTGGTAGGACATTTCAATGAAGAAAAATATGTTTTGATCTAACAGATATTATTTTTCAAGGAAAACAAATGTGAAAGGTATAAAATAAACGTTTTGTGTATTGTAAAATATTTTTAGAAAGTGTCAAGTAGCCAATTGTGTGTAAACGATAAGTGCCATAAAATCTATTAATATTTTATGTTCTAAACCACACGAAAACGCTCGCTGATAGTAGTCAACATGTCAAGTGTCACTCGTAAAATATTAATAAGTTTTATAATAATAATTTGTGGTTTCCGCTTTCACTAAACTGTCTTCCATTGTACGATATCTATATATATAAAAATCAATTGCTGTTCGTTAGTCTCGCTAAAACTCAAGAACGGCTGGATAGATTTGGGTAATTTTGGTTTTGAATTATTTGTGGAAGTCCAGGGATGGATTAAACGGTGACGAACATAAATAATAAATAACGGAAAATACTAAAAACGACAATATAAGTTTTCAATACAAAATGTTCCTACCTGTCAAACATTTCATGTCTTTTCTCTTTTTAGAAATAAAGAACTGTAACATATACATAGATGTATTCAGAAATAAGTCTGTTTCATAGTTGTAATATGAGGTCCGATTTCTTTGGTTTATTTTGTTCAAATACAAAACATTTCAGAAATAAATAAAGTGTAAAAGTGTCAGTGGGTTCTTAAAAATAGAAAATAAATAAATACATTTCAAGACTATTATTAAAATCTATCATCAATTTGTCAGTGCGTGAGAACTTTATTTATTGTTATTGTCGCAAAATCCCACGGAGAAGATGACTTTGATCGTCGAAGTTAATCAAATGTGCGACAAGCTACCGCACGCGTAAACCGTACTCTCGACTAGCGAGAGACAGATAATGATAACGTACGTATTGGTATGGCAAAATTGCGTTCCACGATGAATAATAATAATAAATGTATGTAGGTGATACGAAGTTCACCGGGTCATCTAGTTTATAAATAAAAACAAATTACAAGTCTACCAATAAAGATTTGAAAAATCAAATATTGTAAACAATATAATAATAATAACATTATGATACTGACGACTATCGTTTCGCGCTTTTGTAGAAGAAATAAATATATAAATCGAACTAAAAATGTATCATCACTAAATAGTATAAAACAAAGTCGCTTTCTCTGTCCCTATGTATGCTTAAATCTTAAAAACTACGAAACGGATTTTGATGCAGTTTTTTTAATAGATAGAGTGATTCAAGAGGAAGGTTAATATGTATAATAATAAAATCCATTGAATAGTGGAGAAATACTGTTATTTTGTTATGTTATACCCGTGCGAAGCCAGAGCGGGCCGCTATGTTTTTATATACAACGTTCACAGTTTTTCTGTAGTGTATTTAGTATCAGCATTGCACCCGTGCGAAGCCGGGGCGGGTCGCTAGTTTCTTATATTTGTGAATCATAATTAAAATAATTGATTCCTTAAGGAAATTAATACTTTATTTATGCCTTTTTTAGATTAAAAACCCTATCGATATCCACTCGTGCGCACAAGCCTGGGTAATTTACTTTAACGTTTTTATAACTGTATATGTTTGGCGCTTTTGTATTCTAGTTTGCAAGCCAGGCAGGATGGTAAGCGATTCTACCACCCACAAACCGTACCGACGGCACACAGAACTTTTAAAGTATAAAGCGTAGTATCCCACTGCGATCCTCATCTTAAGACATAATATAATGTTTGATCTCATAATTCCTTGAACCCTGAACACAATAGAGCATGCGCACTGGTGCTTGACTGTAGAAATAGACATTGCGGTATACCTACCCAGCCAAACCTTCGTATATGAGAGACCAGTCCTACCACCTGTCCAATATAAAAAATAATAAAACCCAAAAATATACGTTTACTACCCAAGACGTTGAACAAATGATATTTTTGAAAAGCAAAAAACCAAATCGTTTGGTTTGTGTGGGAAACATGAATATTCAACACACCTACTTGTATAAAACCCACTTATTATTTTAATTATATGTGTTTCATGTCAGTAGTTATGGTAACATCATTATAGTATTATGCTAAAGTGGTTTCCCCAATATCACAAACTTTATGACACGCGTGTAGAGCGTTATAGAGTAAAACATTTTAACATGTAGCAATAATGATTATATAGTATATAGTATGATAATTTATATAGTAAATAGCAAGACAAGATGTCTCGTTTAATGTGCATCATCTCGCCTGCTTATAAATAGCAATAGATACTAAACAGAAACAGGGACAATTAAAGTAAATTATGTGTTGGCACGTTTCATTATTTCCAATAATTCTAGTGTGGATAATGTAGTTGTACAATTATCTCCGATGTCTATATGTTAATGCCTTCAATGTTCTTTAAAACAGAAGCATATTATCTTTGCGTCGTATTATGGAAAAAAATCAAAGGGTTTAACAGTTTAAACAAACTGTTTAGTTTTACATATTAGTATATATTTGGATTGCACTTACCATCAAAATATTATTAAATTAATTGGTCGTGACGTTTGTTTTGTGTATTGACATTATTCGCTCGTGCCTGAAAATTATAAAAATAAATAATATCAGCCCTGTTTCGTCTTGGCAGTCCGTTCCACACCCAACTAGGCTATCGCCGCTTTTTTAAAAATGAAAATTATACTTAGTTTATATAGCGATTAAGTTAGTTGGCTTAGTTTATATAGCGAATGTGACGTCTAAATAAAACTAGTACTTGATTTTTATCGTTGTTTTTCATATTTTAATTTTCTTCTGACGTTTCGAAAACTTTGCAGCCTTCATGGTCGCGTGGCAGATTGAGGGGTTGTTCATACGAAAAGTTAACGTTACAACATCTAACTCCATTTTTAATTATATTTTCATTTATGAAAAAAAGGCTGATGAAGTTCCGATCTAATCAATCAATTAGCTAATTAAAAAAAATCGAAAGCTACATTTACAGTTGATATTCTGGGTAGTACGTAGTGAATTGTACATGTATAACATTTTATTAATAGTACTTATTTACTCGTATTTAATTTACAATTATTTATTTTTCCTCAATAAAATATGCAACCATGACAAGTAGAACAATAAAATCATTATCAATCGCGCCTTTTACTTGACAAAAAGAAATGTCAGTAAGTAAGTTGACATGTAACCAGCGGTGACTGGTGAACGGTAGTTTCTAAATTAATCTCGTATTTTCTATACTAACCACAATGATTTTAAGAAATCGGTTAAATACACATGTTTATCAATGGCGCAATTACCATCTCACAGTGTTGATGTGTGTCGGTTGTATTCGGCGCATACTTAGCGAGAAATTCGCGCCTCTTGGCCAGGCGAGGCTGCACAAGTGGCGGTTAACCGCAGCCGTCCCGTCAACAAACACTGCCTTCACACTTACCTGCCAAACGGTTATTTTTATACAATAGATTAATGAGACGAGCGAGTCGCTCGCTTGGTAACTTATCCCGTCGTTTAGCTGTATTTTGAAAGCATTAACTTTACGTCGATACTATTCTAATCCTGATGTCCAATAATATTGCTTCTCACCGTTGAAATCATTGTCAGAATCAGAGTCGAATTTCCCTGTGCTCTCTAATAAAACCGTCAGAATCAGAGCCAAATTTTCAATACGCATTACGCTCTCAAACTAAATCTCAGCTATGTATTAATTGTAACAACGTTGTCTTATTATTTGCTATCCGATTCATCAATCCTTAAGTAAAGCAATTATAATAGGCCAGGCACGATGCCAACGCCGTAGAATACCCTTTACTTAGAACGGGCGACGTAGCCCGGTACTAACTATGACGTCTGTCCACCCACGTGCACCATTCACCGCAATAATGGCTAATAAATGGACACTTGTTTACACAATAACAAAATTTTAACGTTTAGTAACGTCTGCTTTGTATAAAATAATGACGAAATGAAAAACTCTCTGCCTGGATAAGCGCCAGGGTATATATTAATATCAAACGCTGTCATGAACTTTACATTATAGAATGCCTCATGGCTCTACGTCCGATAGAAATTAAACATCATAATGCCAGTAACTACATGTTCCTATATCTCTCAAATCGACACACAAACGTGCTATTACTAGACAGCAGAATGACACATAAGAGACATGCAACCAAGGACTGCTTCAATAAAGATGAAAAAGCACACGTAATTCCTTCCCCCTTCTAAATTTATGTTATCCAAGCTTCTTAATTTTCCAGTTTCTTCATTGACAACAACAATCAAATTGACTGTTACTTTGCTTTAAGCGTGACGTTTATGTAGTGACAACTTATGGCTAAGAATCTTTATCATGAAGATTAGTTAAAAGAACAAAAAATAAATTATACAGGAATAACTGTTATAGTTGAAACTGTTCGAGCCATTTCCTTCAGCACTTTTCCTTTAGTAACATGTAGGTAACATATATTTTTTTAAATGAGACCTAATAAAATTACGGTCTACTTAAAAATGATATGTGTGTGCACGCGTTTCATCTACGTACCCACATCACACATGTATGTAAGATAAAAGGTTTTACTTTAACAAATTTTGTATTGTGGCAATCCTTATGGTTTTTACGTTCGTTGTTACTTTTGGAGCAATATCTTTACTGGCTTGGTCAATGTCTACACCTACAGTCTTATTTATAAACTTTTTTTAGTGTTAAGATGTGGTTAAGAATTGTTTAAATAGCTGTCCAAAATAGTACCGGTTCCTAGTTTAAACCTTATTAAGAGGCAAGATGGCGGGTTTTGACTTACAGTTGATCGAGTTAATTTGTGTTTTAATAAGCATAGCTTTGCGAATTTTTAATAAGTGGGACTGTTAGTGTCCGGTGTCTTGCACTGCACCGTTATATAGTCATTCATAAATTTAAGGATATTTCAGTAAATAATTATTTACAGTAATTATAATGTCGTTGTGCTATAATTAAAGATTAAGTGCCAACAGAAAATCTTTATTCAAGTTTATACTACACAAGTAGGGGTATTCTATACGCCACACGTTATTCTGACAACGCAAAACAGTAGAATATCATTCCACGCTAATTTCACAAAGATACCTAAAGTAACACGGCCATATTACGTATTTACACTGCCATAGAGAATAAGGCCTCTGTTAAGATTACCTACACATTATATCACATCTTACATGTTTATTCGAAAACAATAGACACTATTTTATGAGATTGTCCTTTTAATGTTTTGCAAATTTGATATCTCCAACAATAAAAATTAGGATTGACTGACACGACACATAGATTAAAAAAAACAACACGATATATTTTTTGACATTTTGATGCGTCATCATGACGGCTGACGCATGTTACGCATATATTGTCTACATATATAGATAGTAATATAATATAACAATATATATATAATAATGCGCACTACCATTAGATAATCCTCTAAGTTCAACCATTGTCAAAATTATGTCCAAAACAGATCCTATCTACGCTGAAATCCTGACCTCACCATATGACACACAACGGGTCGTTAACTTATCGAATCTGAGGAACATTTTGAAATTAGGGTTGCCATCTACTTTTTGGACAAAGTACATTGGTAAATTAAAGGTAAAAAAAAAACATGGCGTCAAAACTAAAAATTAGTAAGTACTATTTTATTATTTTGCTTACAAATATATTTTTTATTACGTTTGACAAATAAAACTATAAGATTCAAAGACAATTTATTTCTATCGTCTCGCCATTTTGTATTTTTCATTACAAAATTTAAACCCTCTCCGTGAATGATGACGTGGTGGGAATCGACAAAAAAATTAAATTAATGCATAAAATTTAAAAATATATCATCAGGCTGATTAAATAGGTACTTGGTGCTGTTTTACGCAATAATACTTACAAATCTCCCAAAGGAATCAAATCATAAATAAAACATCTTCATTTAATTTATTATTCTCATAAAGTATCAGTGGGGAAGGACCCATATAACCCGATTCCTGCCGGCTTCCCATTCATAATTTGCGTGAAATTTCTAACTATTATTTGAACGTTTTGCAAACCGCATATATGCATATAATTAGTACTTCTATTTTGTATCGGGTATCCTTTCGGAAAATTTCACCATTCGCCACTGTAATGTAAAGAGTTCTATTACAGGAAATAACGTTCAACACTTTATTATAAAGGCCGGGTGGGAACCCTAGTTGTAATCGTGCTAAGTGATTGCACGTTACTGCGATGAGTCAGGGGATCTCGTCGAGTCCCGCGACGGTCCCGACACGTGGTCTCTTACGCATGACCACTAAACGCTTGCGCACTACGCGCTTACCAACTATCATACGAATGATGTCAAATTCTGAATAAAACGAGAATAAACAATGAATGGAATGATTTGCTATTTCTGTTACAGGTATAACAAGTAATAACTATTTATAATCGCCCGATTTGTCTAGTGACGACGTACTTGTACTGTGAAATAAGGTTCAGAGTTCCTCTGAAGGTTGGGGAAATATTTTATTGTAGTGTGTTTATTTCAATGGACATTTAACTGCAGGTCGGGGAAATGTGAATGAACCAGTTGCCCCTCGGTTGCGGTCTACGCGACTAAAGCCATTGCCTCACGTATGCGTACATATTTTATAAATAAAGGTATCAGAGAATATTAGCAGGACCCCATATTCTTAATCTGAGTATTATCTTAGTATAATCTTAATATTATAATTACGAAAGTTTGTGAAAATGTTTAGATGTATGTTAGAAGGAAACGCAGAACTTCTGAACGGATTTTGTTGAAATTTGGTACTCAGAGAGCCTAGTCTATTTCAATTGGAAAATAGTTTTAATTTTTAATCTAGTTATTTAAATAGATGGCGCTGGCATCATACATATGGATCGCTAGTGATTTAGGAACTTTTAAAGCGGAAAAGTCTTTTCACGAAGGCGAAACCGCGGTCAAATCCCAGTATCCTATAAGGGAACTTTATTTTTTAATATTATAGTTACTCGGATGACGCAATGTGTATTTAGTAATTTCCTTTCATATCTGTGGATGTAAGATTTAAGATTGCAATACTGATTAAGAGTATTTTAAAATTCAGAGTTTATCGCACTTCACAATCATTTTATAAAAAAGATGTTACATTTAATACAGATTACATGATTGTGGACACAGGCACGGAAAAATTTTAAAAGAGGGAGAAACTTGACTTTGAATTTAAATTTTTCTAGTGCGATCCTTTTGTAAGGTAAATACTATTGTGTACTTTTACCACAACAATGACTGTAATTTGTTTCCATGAGAAATAATGGCTTTTTACCAAGATTTTTCCATAGCTATCTATGCTGGCGTGGTACAATGTTTTTGGAACTTGTAACGGAAAAGTCTTTCCGCAAGCAATACCTACTCAATAATAAATTAATATCAAATGAAATAAGCATTGACAGTAAGTGAAATATTTTGAACCCTATATCATCGTGACTAAGACCTAAAAAGTACCGTAACCCCAAGGTCTATTCCTAGGCAAACATTGCTCACAGGCCGCGGCCCACGTCAAGTAATGATCAAAGCAGCTGTTGAACGCGCCTTGACGTTCGCTTCTCGCGAAATTCGCTCTCAAATATTCGATCGGAAAAACCGATCAAACTTCATTCCTGAACACTCATTCACTTCAGAATATGGGCATGTATGATTGTATTGAATCATAATTGACGTAAAGCGTGGTGTGAGCTGCACGGGAGTTTTTTATAAACAATGACGAGATGATGATCGCCCTCTCGTAGAACTACGCGTGCCCTTAAACAGTCATTTCATGAGTTTCCATGACATAGTCTTAATACATCTTCCGGCATAATTAAAAAATATGAGCGTATTTTTTTGATTGATTAAAACTGCTTATACTGTTGCTTGGCATTAAAATATAATGCAAGCGCTATACTGGAGGCTACCATGTAGTAATGAAATAATTTGCCCTGTCGTCCCCTGTTTGACGTTTACAGGGAAGTATAATTGTATAATTTATTATGTAAAATGTTAATGTAATAAGATGATACAAGAACACAAACTGGTTGTTCGTCTCTACTTTCATCCAATTTAACCCGAAATTCTAAGGTGACGAATGCATGAACAAAGTAAGCCGAAAAGTGCCTTTGTTTGTTATTGTACAATTTTTTTACATTAATTTTTATTTTTAGGCTTAAAAAGTAGACTTAGAACACTTATTTATTTACCCAAAGCATGAGTAGACCGACTGCACAGTTAATAATTTGCTCTATATTATAATATGTTATTATTAAATACACTTAACATTAAACGCTGAACATTTTGTAAAATAATAAAGGATTTTTTAATTAATAAATTGAACAAAACCATTCATCCGTATAATGTAGTGTTCAATACACAATAAACTGCTCATCAGAACAGTATGAAATAAAAATACCCCCGCAACTGCATGTAATTGTGAATGGCAATTCTACGAAGCAATCAAGTTTTATTCCGAATATTGTTATTATATATCCTTCTTGTTATTCATGATGGGACTTTGTATAAAGCTCTTTGAAAAATTACGAAGGTATAAAGAAAAATGACCATTATTCAACGAGGCTCAGGTCCAAACTTGAATAATGTCTGTATTTTGTTTATTTAAATATGGAAAAGAGGGATATCTTAATATATTTATTTTCCATTCATTTCATTTCACTAAATTGGACTGAAGTAGGCATTGCTCCTTGCGTTATGTTAGAAGTAACAGCTAGCCATATTAAAATCAAGCAGGTGTCATTTTATTGAGAACTTAAAAAATATTCCTTTAGTGCATAAATCGTGATAATAAATAAAATCTAACCAATCACCGGTGGCTTGACTCATAAACATCACCATCTGAGGATGACTCATTTTGTTATATTTTATAAATAAATAAAATAAAATATGTTAATTTTTTCCTGTTTTTTAATTTTTATTTATATAAGAATAAACAATTTCTTTCGAATTTTATTTATCACGGTCCTAAAGATGAAAATATGACATCATCTTAAAAATAGCTCTTATTTAACAAAGGCATTTGTTACTTCACAAAATGCACTTTACTTTGATACTTTTGCGGTTGTTTATTTTTTGTCGCATTTCTATTGTGAATGTTCGAAAGGTTGAAAGAGCTGGTAGGTCGTGTTGAGTCATCTTTATGAATGAAAGGTTTGAATGAAGCCGCGCAGTGCTTGGGTATTTTGCGGCCTTGTTTGTACACGTTTTTGTCCCTTCTTGGGAACATAACGTTTTCAATCATGTTGACGGAAACAAATTTAGTTTTAAACAATTTATTACTACACTCCTTTAGAGTACAATAAAGGTAGTAAGATATACGTACCATTTTAGTTTGTTTTTCATTGTTTAACATAAATTCACGCTTCTATCCCCTAAGAGTTAGGTAGAGATGTGCTAAAGATGTGCTTTAAGTCCGTATTATGATGACCATATCTGATATAAATTGTA
Source organism: Manduca sexta (assembly GCF_014839805.1). Taxonomy (NCBI): domain Eukaryota; kingdom Metazoa; phylum Arthropoda; class Insecta; order Lepidoptera; family Sphingidae; genus Manduca; species Manduca sexta. The sequence continues at coordinate 11,589,835 of NC_051129.1, forward strand.
ATTTATATCAGATATGGTCATTCTCAAAAAACTCAGTCGGGACTTTTCGACTTAAGAAAATTACACTACCTTTTTAGATATCAAACGTGGAACCGCAGGATTCATAGCCCAAATATGATGCGATAGACTAGTGAGGCGGTTTGGTTTTTATCCCGTAAATACAAATAGGTATAGTGATTTCAGATATTTATAGAATAAATAGCCGATCTAGATAACCAGAATGCAAGGTCACAGGTTCAATACCCGCATAAAAGCGATGCAAATATTTATACTGCGTCTGAGTTCTCGAATCTAGACCAAGTTTGTTACCGCGTAATAATACCGTAATATGTTCACGATATAGAATTCGATTTTCAAATTTCCATAATATATATCCGTTATTAATCGACTGACATGAAAGGTACTATATTTTCCATTCGATCGACTCATGCTTTCCGAGAAATACCTTTTTTCACATACCACCCTGTACCATTCACCGGACACCGCCGCCCCAAATTCTTGCACTTTACGTCATAAGGTCCCATGTGGCAATTTCCGAGTACTCCGATAGGGCTGCGGGTCCGGGACAGTCCGCTCCGGAATTCTTGTGGCTTATAAATAAATTAGTCATTAACAGGTAATCAATTGCACTGGCGTCAGCATTTCGCAAGCATGGCATTCTTTTTATAGCATCCCTCATTGTAACAACTTATTGTTCACGAATGTTTCGTAGAAATTATAACTTATTTATAGCCCATAATAATAAAACCTCTATAGAACTCCGTTCAGGAGATTAATTCTCAGCCGGGAACTGGCGTACATTTTATTATACGCAGACTAAAGATTAAATAGGCATTGAAATTAAAACATACTGTGTATTCTCCAAAAAATTTCACCAATACTAAAAATATATAAATAAAGTGCCAAGCGGCAACCCTAATCGGACGCATCGTAAAAGCGTGTGACGTTAGCGCCGGCGCTATACAGATATTTATGGCCATTTACGAGTTCTAGTTTGGTCGGACACGGTCCGGCAGATGATCGGCATCCGGTTTGGAACACAGCATCGTCTCGTAATGGACTGCGCTGTTTTTTATTGTTTCGTTTCCCACCGGTTTCAACTGGTCCGAACTGGTTTTAAAGATTTTTGTGTTTTGGAAGTCAATTGGGTTTGCAAAAAAATGTTTATGGTTATTGATGTTTATTTAAATTGTTTCTTTTGTAGAATAATCGAATTATCTATAGTGGGTTAAATTAAGTCTATTTACAGTTATATATTTCTTTTTAAAAAATACTAAATACTTACACTATACTTATAATATAGCTAAAAGTCCAATCTTTATGATGCCTACGATTCGCATAAAATAAAGCGTCTGACAATATTTTGATAATTTCCATACCTCAACCCTTTCGGCCAGTTATGTGGACTATAGTCTAAAACCCTCTGGTAGAGGAGGCACAGCAGTAGTCAGTATGTCAGTAATGCAGGGCTAGTATTATCAATTATACTATTTTTTTTTAATTTTATTCAACAGAGATAACACAATATACATCATAATACAAATAACAATGAAGTTTTAGTAACCTAGTTACCAGCTTTATCAACTCTATAACAGGCTAAATCTTATCTTGGTCTCTAGATTTAATTTCTAATTCCAAAAATTAGTAAAGCAATCAGTAAATTTTTAATCTTGAAAACGGACATATCTGTTCGGAATTTGTGACATGATAATGTTAGTTGAACCGTGAGAGTACTATTACTAATACTACTTGAAGCAATACACGTAAACTTAAGAATTTATATACACTGTCTGCACTGGGCATAAGATTAACAGTATCAGCACTGTATTATGTACTGTCCCACTGCTGGGCACGGGCCTCCTCTACTATTGAGAGGGATTAGGCTTAAGTCCACCACGCTGGCATAGTGCGGATTGGTAGACTTCACACACCCTCAAAATTCCTATTGAGAACTTCTTAGGAATGCAGGTTTCCTCACGATGTTTTCCTTCACCGTTAAAGCAAGCGATAATTCACATAATTTTTAGAGAAATCAGGGGTGTGTGTCCTTGGGATTTAAACTTGCGGACATTAGTCTCGGCAATCCTTTAAACAACTAACTAGGCTATCGCCGATAATATTACAAATTACCATTTCACAACATTGTGTAATATTTTCAAGTCGATAGGTGTGTGTGTGTGTGTGTTTGTGACGTGTCGCCGGTGTGGTCAGACGTCTAATCCGCCTACACCCTATAGACTACAATAAATACTATATGACTACAGTAGTGTATAATGTATTCGAATAATAGTGATATTATAGTGTGTGTATGATGATATGAACAAACAGTGAAGATAATCCCGATAGATATCACTTATTGCTGACAAGTTATTCGGAATTTTAGTTACAAATTAACAATGTACAAGGGGGTTAACATGTTATTGAGACTAACCTAGTTTGTGGAACATTTCCAGTCGCTGTGACAGAGCATGTCAGTGTATTGGACATGTATTACGCACGTTGCGCCCGCGCACCATGCGGGCGATATTTTCCAATGAAAACCCATGATTGATATGAACTGTATTAGGAAAGTTTTGCATGAGAATAACATACAAGTAAATAGCCTCGCATTCTTATTATCTGAAGTATAATACCATTGGTAACAATAATTTTACCATATATATGAAAAAAAAAACAATATTGTTTATATATTTTTGTCATGCTCATTGATATATATGTACTACGTACTCGTGCCCATATTTTTAGAATCAAACAGACAAATCGGAGTACAAAAATCGTGTCAGTCGTGTATAGAGAAATATTTATACATTTATAAATAAGAAAGTATGCGATAATGAAACTTATCATAGCCATGACTCGGCCGGGGTAACACGCCATGACCTAACCCACCAGAGTGTCACAGGACATTCACGGCTGAGTCAGCAATCAACATTATTAGATCAATTGGACGATATAGTTGTGATACGCAAGACTCGTTCTGAAGTATTACGTCATGTGGACTCCAGGCATCTCGTTTACAAAGCACTTTTTGGGCTGTGATTGAGGATATCCTCATTGTGTTTGATAGGTACATGATTTTTAGGTGATATATAATCCCGTTATTTGCAATATGTTGAAAGTATATATGAACATTGGAGTGTTAGTACTGACCATTCTTAATAACAACTTAACACTTTTATTAGAAAGATTTCTTTTTCAAATCATAAGCTATGTTGTTATTCGACTTTGTAGCCAATACAAATTAATAGGAATAATTGAGACACATCATTAGGATGGCGAACACAACGCAGTCTTATGTAGAGCTATCTAATTTAAAAAATATATAGTTGTTGCTTGGGGCAGCTTTGGTTAACCATCATAGACAGATTACACGTCCTCTTATACGTTTATTTCAGTAACTGGTCTAATTAGCGCGCTGTGCGAAATAAATCAGGATTACGTTGCATCGTTGATGGCATATACGTATGCCAGACTTTACCGGGACTATATTCCCGTGGACCGTCCAAGACATGCTGGCTTGACGTTATGGATGTAAATGAAGCAAGGTCTCACTCAGGGAAGATGCTCAGATTCTAGTGAAGTAATAGCATAGTAGCAGGGCGGCCCTGGTGCACTCAGTCACAAAATTGCTAAACAAATTAAAAAAATTAAACGCTTCTACGCATTTACTTCAGTGGAAATATTCTTTTATTTTGTATCTAAAATAAAACGTTTGGTTACATTAGTGAAGAAGGCGACTCGAAATTTAGAATTTGCTTATCTAATTTTGTTGCTGGCTATACCAGGTCAGAGTAGACCCATGCAAAGAGAGAAACTTTAAGTCGTCAACACCTACTGCTTCAAAGGACATGCTAATTAGTACTTTAGTGTCGTTCATGTTCTAACCGCAAGTGATTAAACACCCATATCGGTTTAAAGTTATCATTTACTTATATTATTATATAAAGGTCGTGTATTAGTTGTGGTTTTGCGACACTTATTCAATGAACGAGGTCTCATCCCACGCCAGGCACGAGGAGTACGATGTTTCGCAAGTCTCCAAAAAATACAGCAGGTCAAACTGATGTATCAATATTGCCATCTTCTATAGCTCACAGAGTGGTTAAAGAATACTTTCAAACCGTCGTAACTGAATATTTATTGAGCAGGTGCTTGGTAAGCATTAGGCTCTCATACATACTCTCAATACCGTCATAAACATAGGATTCAAACAGAACATAAGATTGGGTTTGTCACGGACAGGTCAACGGATACAAACTTACTTTGTTTCGTTCCTTGCTAAAGGAATTGATCGTGGATATTCATTAGATGCCTATACAGACTCCACGAAGACCTTTGGTAGTGTAAAACCTAAATATCATTTATATAAACACTCAATACATGGGTTGGAAAGAATAATCCTTATCTAGGGCAAGTTCTATTTGGCGAATAGAAGGTTAAAGGAGGTTATTAGTGACCACTCTTCTAAGTCATTCATGGCCCTTACTGATATTCCTCAGGTTCACATTTGGGCCCTTTGTTTCTAAATTAATATGTTAATCAATGCCATAATTATTTTTCTAAATTCAAATTTTGCTGACTACTATGTTTAAAGATTGGCAGTTCAACGATAATTTCTTGACAGTTATTCAATGAATCAAACTAATTACTAAATTTCCAAGTCTATAATTAGTTAGATATGGGAGGTGATAAATCTGCACGTGGGAAATATATAACAATTTATTAAATAGACTATCGTGCCACGCTAATTTAAGTTTTAAAACCTGATAAGAGATGTTACGCCGCCTGGCATCTGGACAATGGGAGATTTTTAATATGTGTCCAATGCAGTACCCTCTCACTAGTGAAGTGACGTCTGAGTAGAGTTTAATAACATCATATTATATAACGAAATCTGCGTGTATTAAAAATAAAACGGTATCATGTAATGTTGGGGAAATGTCACGCACGATACCTATCCGGATAGCGACGGGTCAACAGTACGGACAGAATAACAGCGTCCGTTTGAGTTTTCAAATAATCACCAATGGCGGAGGGTCCATTTAACTTGATTCCTACTGGCGTCCGTTTTGTAATTTATGTCAAATCTAATTATCATTAGAACGATTTGTAGCTCGCATTTATGTATATTAGTACCTATTTGTTGTGTCAAACCATGATTGAAGCACTGAAAATTTGGATATATACTTGCCTAAACTATTATAGTTATAAATAATTATAGTCAAATATTGTAGACATCTAAAGCGTATCACAAAACGTGTGTCTCATATTAAATCAGGATCAAAGATTCTAATCCTTGTTTTTGATTTGTGATTGTAACGGTGATTTGTGTTGTGTAACGCGGAGATGCAAAAATAAAGCTCGTTCCACGTAATTAATTGGGTTTTAAATGTCTCTTCTACTACCTATCTGTGGGTGGCCCTAACCGCCGCAATATTTATGAAATATAAATGAATCTAAAAGATATTTGTTACGTTGATTTTGGAATTATTTATTGTAGTATAATATTTAATGTCGCTTCATCTGGATACAGGCTTATTCCTTTCGTTTCCAACTATATAATATTTAGTTTAATTAAGTTTAAAAACTTATTTGTGTAAGTTCTGCAACTAAAACGAATCTCACTTCATTCTAGGTCAACAACTTTAACCATAAGCTGTATATTCAATACATGTGTACCATAACAACATAACTACTCCGGAAACTAAACAATTTTGGATATTCCCACCAATATAGTGACCACAAACACACGTGGGGCGTACAAAGCGGGGCGACAAGGACACTGCAAGTTGTAGGTTCCGGGCTTGATGGCATACAAATGAGTTCGGTGGTGTTCGGACAGCGCACGTACGCCATACCGTCTGCCGTCATTTTGATACTTAAATCAACCACTAGGTAATACTCACGCGGTATTCTTTAGTCGCGTAAAATCCTCACCTCTACAAAAGTCCCTGACTACTAACTACTACCTTACTACAACGCCAGCGCCATTTATTTAAATAATCACATTTAAAAAACATTTTTTTTCGTGGTAGAAAAATACCTGAGTAAAATGTAGCATATGCTTTAATCTAACACATGTTCTACTTACGAGAAACCTACGCACTATGAGGGAAGCATTAAACCCTAGAGTGTATTTCCTAAGCGGTTTGTATTGAAGCTGTTAATGTTTGTAAATCACATGTAAAAAGCCTCTGTAAAAGGTTTGCGGTAAATTAAGAAATCTTATGCGAATTTGTTTCAGGAGGTACTCTGCATACACTGCTTTTATGGGAAATTTACGTAGGCTTAGTTTTTCTGTATGTGGAAATTCAAAACAAACAATTACGACTGCGTTAGGCAAGAGTGTGGTTAAACTCGGTCCAGGGCATAGCCGACATTTAGTATTTTTGAAGTAGAACTTGTGTCACCAACATATCCTTCTAGTCTCCTTTAAGGTATAAATGGTAACTGCACGTACCGCGAAAACAAAAAACAAGAAAGTAGTAAATGGTATTTTAAGTGATGATTTTTTATCTTTTTTACTAGTTCACCAAATTGATTCACGTACAATTGTATAAAGTATTTAAGGCTGTGAAACAAGCTACTGAAACTATAAATTGAATGTTATAAAATACCTATAAAAGGCGGTTCAAATATTCATTTGTTGGAAAATATTTTTAGATGTGATACTATTTGGAAAAACAGTTATGTTATGTATAAAAATAAAAATTAGCGCTTATTCATAGCACAGTCATCAAGTGTGAGATTGCTCGATATGATTTGGAGATTCTTTTCGTTATACGATGTGTCACCTGTGCGATGCGCGTCACGGAGGTCAACACTAATAATTAATTGTGATCACGCAACTTCATTGTTAGGCAATTATTGTACCATCCACTCGCCTTGTGAAGACATCTCGTGACGTCACTTGAGTTTTCTTATAATATCAGCCTTGTATTATATACCTAGTCTTGCCATAAATATTGTAATAAAGAAAAAAGAAAATTGTTAACTGCAAATAACATTTATTACTTTTACAGTGTGTCAGTTTAATACATAAATATAAAACAATTAAAAATATAAAAAGCTTATTCGAAGTGGTCTCCATTGGCTGCAATACAGTCCTTTAAACGATGAGGCCAGTTATCAATAGAAGCACGCACTCTTTCCATGGGAAAATTCTTCACTGCCAATCGTATAGATTGTTTTAGGGACTCCAAATTATCATGGCGTTTAGAGCAAGCTGTACTTTCTAAAACTGACCACAAATCATAATCCAGCGGATTAAGATCGGGACTAGACGACGGCCAGTCTTCAGCTCTGATGAAGTCCGAAACGTTCGATTCCAACCAAGACTGCGTGGACCGAGCTTTATGACCCGGCG